>NW_020290763.1:0-82055 GCF_003184695.1 Aspergillus brunneoviolaceus CBS 621.78 | reverse complement strand
CCCCCCCTACGGTCGGCCCTCGGGGCCCCGTGCATGCCCTCAGGGACGCCTCTCAGCGGGAGCAGCAACAGCAGGAGCAGGATGCTGCTGCCGCCGCCCCTGCCGCCGCCCCTGAACATGATGCCCCCGCGGCCCCCGACTTTGGGGAATTGATGCAGTGGCATCAAGGTCTCGTCGAATTAGAGAACGAGCTCATTGAGTTGCGACATATGGTTACGGAAACCAAGCAACGGGTAGAGAATATACTCGCTTTCCGGGAGGACAGGAAGATAGAAAGGACAATCATTAAGGAGGAGTAAGATACTCTCTACACATGAGCCATGACCATAGTACTAACATTACTCGTCTTAGAGAGTCGTAATCGAATGAATTCATCCCCTATGTGTACGCCGAAAAGGCCGAGCAGATCTGTTTGTCACCCGGGGAAAGGGTTTCACCAAGGAGGACAACAAGAAGAAGCGTGGATCTTATTGTGGCGGTCCCATTGACATGCCTGGCGGCAAGTCCTTCAAGTTCGATAACTAGATGATGCTTTTCAGTCGTCAAATACCCCATCCTGTTCACTTTTCGCCATTGATTTTGTTGAAGGGTTTGTGATCAACTTGGCCTAGCTTTCCATGTGCACTGACTACGTCACGGAAGCTGCTAGACTTAGTCAACCAATCCCAGGGAGAAGAAGCCATTTTCTGTCACATTATTAGATAATCATATCTATTTAGCCCATAAGGTTCCTCAAAAATGTTTGCTTCTTGCAGCAAGGCGCTTATAGAGCGTGGTAAAATCTTACTAATTTCAAAATTTAAAGTGCCTTTCAAGTAACTAGCATCATTGGTCTAGTGGTAGAATTCATCGTTGCCATCGATGAGGCCCGTGTTCGATTCACGGATGATGCACTTACTTTTTGCTTTTTTCTCTACCACCCCTGCGCGGCTTCTCCCCAATTATACCTTCTAGATGCTACTGACTTTACTCGCCTACATTGTTTTGAAATTCGGCTCGGCTACATACCGTGACCCTGGCAAACGCCGACTTTTAGTATTTCATCCCAGGCTATATCTCAGCCTAGAGTGACGCCATGACCTGATCAATGCAACCAACAGCCTCACCCCAAACGATTCCTTGAGCACACATGATCTTTGAGATTATATCTCTGCTTTGCAACACACAACACTACTCCGAATCCTCCTCAGCATTGGCCAGGCTCTGCTCGTTGGTGAGCCTCGTGTTCCGGGTGCAGAGAGCGAACGCGATCAGCGGCACGGTGAGACATATGCCGGTGATACACAGCAGCTTCTGCGCATCCCTGTAGGCATCGACGACTGCATCCCGGGCGGGCGTTGCCATGGGGTGCTGCAGGCTGAACGTGAACGGGTCCGCGTATACCTCGGCCGCCAGGGTGGCGTTGTTCAACCGGGCTTCCAGCTGCGTGGGAAGAACCTACGTTCAGATTGCCCTGGAGATGGTGCCACCGAGGGCGCTGCCGATGTTGTAGCAGGTCATGAAGAGCGCGGTTACGACCGCGAGGTCTGATTGTGTTAGAAGCTTTGTTCACAAAAAGGAGGGAAGGGGTGGGCGGAGAGTATTTGCTGACGCTCATGTTTGGTAGCAGCCTGGATGCTGGCCTGGGCGGAATATGGGAAGAGTCCACCAGCTGCACGATATATCAGGTACGGGTGTCTTGGTATGGACAACTGGGTAAGACATACCTATGCCTAGAAGCACTTGTCCCCCTACGATGCCCGAGTGGCTTGATGAAGCATGTCCCCCGCGATAGTGGATCAATAGGCCGAACGAAATCATGAACAAGAGGGTACCTGCAACGATGAACGGCTTGAGGCGTCTGACTCCGTATACAACGAAGCCTAGTAAGAAGCCAGTGATGACAGAGGCAAAGCTGGTCATGGTCAGCACATGTTATTGTGGAGGTCCGGATATGTACCTGTAAAGCGAGTGTATCCTCGTCGCACTGCTAATGCTCTCACCGAAGCTAACAACGAGCACAGTATAGAGATAACTTGCCTGCAAAGCCCAGGCTATAATAAACCGTAAGCAGATATCTTGATCAAAGTCAACCCCATCATCATACCTGTATTAAGCATCACCGCAATACCCAATGCTCCCCAGACAGCTCGGTCCCTTAGTAATTTGAATGGGACTAATGGATGCGCGCATCTTCGCTCCCAGTAAACGAAGGCCGGTAGACATAGTATCCCGAATATCAGAGGTGTAATCACTTTGGCCTGTTTCCAACGCCCACTGAAGCCCCCCGCAATGGTGAAGGGAACTAATATGAGGGAGAGACATGCAATCAGCAGGAGAATGCCAATCACATCCATGTACCAGAATAATCCCTTTGTCGCGCGCCAGGCACCATGGGTTCTCTGAGCCCCGTGGTAGTCTCCATTCCGCTTCATCACGTATTGAGAGATGAATAGCGTAGGCAGTAGGGGAACAGTGCAGGCTGATGATGTTTCAGTAACTTTCAAGTATTCCAGTCAAGCTGATCTTTACCTGGGTAGAGAATTCCAAACATGCCGACACCCCACCGCCAACTAGTCGCACGCAGAACAGCTGCAGCAACATCTCCACTGACCCGTGTATTGATCTGCGTTATCTGGCTTAGGCGACACATCGTATGCAATTTAACGGGCCACGCTTACAATAAAAGGAATCGCAGGTATATAGGAGCACAGCAAACGGCTTCGCAGGGATGATAGATCCGCCACAAGTATTTCGACAAGCAGTACGATAAGTGTGTAGCCGACCTAATCCAGTTCAATCGTCAGTATCAGCAGACTATGGGAGCAAAAGGCTCATCTTACCTGATACAGCACCGCACCTGCAGCAAACTGTTCTACTGTTTTGGAACAAGCCTCGACCACAGTGCCTGGAACCGCATTAGTGGCTGTGAGCCGACGCTAGAAAGCACCTTCATACCAATGGTGTAGAAGAAGATTGACACAACAATCAATTCGGGTCTCCCAGTGACGTCTGCGGTCTTGGCTGCGGTGGGCTACCCCGGGTGGTCTTAGTGACACGGCATGAGCAAAGAGCGTAGGGTGTACCTGAATTGCTGCAGCAACAACAGCCCGTAGTATATCGACGGTCACGAGGAGGCTGTGGGTCTTGTAGGAAGCGGTAGCATACGGCTATGGAACCATCACTTGAATATTAGCATGTATCTGGTATGTAGAAGGAGTCAGACAGCGAGAGAACCTGGTATGTGCTCCGTACGAGGCCATTCAGGCCGTATACGTATGCGACGAGGAAGAGGCCGATGAAGACCAAAGCACGGATACCTCTAGACAGGCCTTCGTGGAGGACCTCCATTTTCTTCACTCCAGCGGAACTGGCCATAGCGGATGACTCGGGTTGGGGGACCTCCTGAGATGCATCACGGTCGGACTTTGGAGTAGACATTGTCAAAGAATGTGTGTCGAAGAACTCCCTTCGCCGGTTTCGTTATCTGATCGAGGCTCGGAAAGAAACTTGGCTTTTATCAGATGGTCGTTCGGGGAGGGAGTAATTAAATAGCGGGAGCTGTTGAGGGGAACGTCAGCTCGTCATAAGTCTGGGAACTGCCTTGTCAGTGTTGGGAAAGGACCAACAAAAATCATTGCCCGGTCATGATAACAGTATGATTGGGGCCCCAGTGTGACATTCGGAGCAAATCTCCACGGGATATGAGACGGGATGTATGTGCCGCCTATCATTTCCGAGGTGATCTCACACAGCAAATGCTTTGAGACGAAGAGCTAATGATCCACCGATTATATAGAAGACGGAGTAACAATCCTAATGAAAAGGTAATGTAGTGCACCGGAGAGAGTCAGGAAGAATCCTTTTTTGTCGGAAGGCAGGAGTAGTTATCGTGAATGACACGTTCAGTCGGTTCAGGGATGCGAGTAAGGAAATGCATTATGATTCAACAGATATCGCTAATTGGTGAGACGCAAGAAAGAAGTTCTGAAAAGCTGGTGGTCGCAAGGGAAAGTTGGAGGAGGGATGGTCGAGCTCCCCGGCAAGAGAACTTCGGGAAGATCCCATCGCGGCAGTACAAGTTCGCCCTTTTTATCTCCTTACTCTACAGGCCACAGCTCGTGATTCTTACAGCATAATTTCAAACAAATAAAAAATACTTGTTGCTACGAAACTGGAGGCTGAGATTGAATAAAAAATAATTCAAAATCCAATGCTCATCCAAATTCCTATACTACCACCCTGCTCATGTACGAACAAGCCAACTTCCTCATCCACTCATTGCCATCACAGAAACGGTGCCAGAGATACAGCATATATCGCAGCAGGATATCTGCACGCTCTCAGGCAACCGTAATGGACGCAGACCCAGACGAGTAGTAGCCTTCAGTAGCGACGATCTGATAGTTGTGCGTGCCCAGATTCATTCCCAGCTTCGCCCAGGCATTGAAATGGTTGGCAGTCGTCACGGTACCGCCGACGCGCTTTGTCTGGCGAATGGACCAGTACTGCGTGAAAGTGGCCGTGCCCTGGATGGAGGGGGCGTTGGTGCGGGTCGCCGTGTAGATATTGTATGTCGATCCGTCGGAGTAGACCGAGCCTTTGTAAGTGCCAGCTGAGCCGGGGTTGTACTCCCCGTAGTCCTCCAAGATGTAGTACTCGACGAGAGGACCGGTGGTCCAGCCGTAGACGGAGAGGTAGCTGTTGCTATTTCCTGTGCTGGTCCAGGAGCCGGAGTACGTAATGTCACTGTAGGACGGGTCAATTCATGTGTTTCAGAGGAGAAACCCAGAGACGGAGAAATAGTTAAGCAATTGCTCAGCGATCGATGACTTACTTAGCACTTCCAGGGTTCCAGCCCTTTCCACCGACGAAGTTCGAGGCCGATGACCAGGTCACGCTGTAGGACCCCCCGGCGCCGTTGCTGTATTCAACATCGCCGCTTGCGCCATCGGTCCAGAAGCTATAGTAATAGCCGTTCGAGTAGCCAGTGGAGCTGCCAGTCGAGCGCTCAGCAAGAGCAGAAAAGAAGTTGGGGCCCCGTTCCTCGACGGGCTCGGCGGCGGGGGCAGCGAAGGCTTTGACTGCAAGAGCGCAGGCCAGAAGGAACTGAGATAGGCGAGCCATGGTAGATCAGCGAATACTAAATAGAAGTTCTGAGTCTTGTAGTTCACAGTCTCTCAGAGCACTCGTTCGACGTACCTTTATAGCTGTCTGTAGAAAGTTGATTTAGCCGCGATGGTTGTCAAGACCAGGATGTGAAACGAAGGAGTCGCCTTGGCTTCGGCACTTCAGGATCTTTAGCCGGGTCGGAACATATGCCGAACCTAAAACGGAAGCAGTGTCGATCCCTCAATCTGCCTAAATGAAGATCTACCCCAGATTAGGGTTAATTCTCACTTCTTCATCGCCTGGGTAATATTCGTGCAGAATGGCGAGGATGGTATTTCCTGGGAGCTGGAGAGGGGTTGTAGGGCAGCTCTGGCGCAGCCGGTTAAGTTGGAGTAAACTTACAGAACTTCAGGGTCCTGGCACTCTTTTCATGCTCAGGTATTCTTCAAATGAGGCGGATAATTAGCCGGCTCGAAGGTGCTAGGGAATCCCCGTGTCCCGTGTTGTATTTGTTTGCGCAAGGAGGACTCGCCGGGAGTATAAGTGGGCAGTGCAGGTGTGTCCAGGTATGTGAGACCATCGACTAAGTCGTCTTATGAGTAGCGTGTACCCTCACCTAGGTTAACCGGATGTTCGGACTCGTCATCGGTTTGATCACTGGAGCCTAGCTCAATTCGCTGAATTATAGAGCTTATATTCGATACCACGAAGGCATTCGGAGGCTCACGTTTGTCCCTGAGACAAACAACTAATCAAAGTCAAATAAAAAAGCGCAACCCCACAACTGGATTATCCGTACCGTTCTGAAGAATCAGAGATCTGCAAAGTCACTCAAACTCTATACTAAAACGCACGTCCATTATGCTTCGATACGGACCGGTCAGACCCCACGGGGGTGGAACTGATTGATAAGATTGATAAGGGCTCAAGCGTGCCGTAGTGCTTACTATTGGCTGCGTCAAATAATGTCATAAAGGCACAAGATCAATTAATTTTTCTGGAGTCCATGGCGGCCGTTTGCATCATCACGGTACCTGTGATACTGGAATACTCAAAGACCCATTCCTAACTGCCTCTTTAGCCCCCTGAGCGTTGATCGTTGGAATGGCACCCTGTCACTGATGGCCAAAGCGGGAATCTTAGTCGACTGCCTTGGCAACTGAAGTAAACTCCAGGTTATGTCCTGTACAGCATAATAAAACGGCAAGACTTGTCTACTGCAGTAGTACAGAAGTATGAAATGCCTATCAGGGAATAATGGACAGCTACAGGTAGCGCTAACCTGACTTATGTATGAGCGAAGTTGATGGAAACGTTGACTGCCAATCCGAGCCGCCAACCCCTCAAGAAAACATCATGCCATGCGAAAGGAAAGAAACCTAAAACAAGGCTTGACAGTCCACAGAATCAATCCCCGGGGGAGAAGATGCCATCACGTGTACACTTTGGAGAAAACTGAATTCATCAATCCGTCAAGTCATCGGCAATTAGGTAATCGGCAACAACCGTCGTCTTTGAGAGGACGAGTCCGAAAGAGCTAAGTTTCACCTGCCAGGTGCCTCCAGATTACAGGATAGGTCAGGAACATGGCGAGCTAAGCGAACTACAGTCTATGGCCGAGCACCACGTCGGAAATCCCGCGCAGAGCACAAGAGAGGACCGACCTGGAATTCTCTGCTCCGGGATAAATAATGAAAAAGTTTTCTAGAAACATGATCGAAGAAGTCTAGACTCCACCCACACGGGTAGCATCAACCCACATTCCACACTCCCACGTTCCCACGCCGGAACTCCACGAAAACTCTCCGGGGAATATTCCGTACTTTAATCGAGTTGGCAGAGCACATCGGAACTATTACCCAACAGAATAGGGAACGCAAACTCTTCAACTGAGTTCACCATGAAAAATTCAACTAGACCATTATAGTCCACTAGCGTCGCTACCTATCGGGAACCTGCTACTGGCGCTAGGAGCCGAGAAGGCAGCAGAGCTGAGGCCTAAAGAGGAAGTCTTCACGCCGAAGAAAGTAGACGGGTCCTGTAGGGGAACAAAGGAAAGGGGTCTTGGGAATTGGGGAGGGCCCTGTTGAACAAATCTCTGCTAACGCGGGGTATATGACGGAGGAAAGTACAGTACATAAGACGAAGGATTCGACCAGGATTACTCGTCACTCTGTGTATCAAGGCAGAGAGGGAGGGAAAATCAAGGTTGATTCGGTGACCGAGACGAGGGTCGTCGTGTATCGGCTCCACATGCCATCCACAGTCGGGATTGGTTTTTATCGGCGATTATTGGCGATTATCGGCGTATTCGAAAAGGAGTAACCACCCAGAAACGACGAGATCAGGTTGAGACTTTCAGCGAGATTATCCGGGGAAAACGCGGGATCGCGAGGCTGGGGGGCTTCGGCACCGGCCAACGGGGGTGGGCGGGGTAATGCATTAGCCGGCTTCGGAGCCCAACAATCAAAATCAATCCGGCTGCCCGTCTGACAGTTGAGACTCAAAGGCAAGAGATTCTTCGGGCCTACTGATAGTCAGGTGGTCTTGTCTGCAATTTTCAACCCGATTGTGACTCACGATCCTCAGCGGCAAAACATCGGGAGAAAAGAAGAAGTTCTCGAGTCCCCGGATTAGGGCTAGCTTGTTGTCAGACCCTACACCACATGAGCCGATATGACAGACCCTATCACCACGATCGATGAATACGAAGCGCTAAGTTACTAGAAGTTCGAGGGTATCGAGGGTATTATATTTTGTAAATCAGCGTACTGTACGCATGCGTAAGGCGAGTCAATTGATGCGTAAGAAATTTAAAAAAAGCATTATCCCCATCCCTCCCCCTTTCCCCCCCCCCCCCCCCCCCCCCTCGGTGAGGTCTGCCAACCATCCTCTCTAACAGCAACCAAGAATCACATCTCCACAATCTCACCCTGGATCTTAGTCTTTTCGTTATCCAGGTCCTCTACCTTCTCAACCCCCGTGAGTCCCAGGCGGTCGTAGATAGCCTGCATCCTGAGTCTATCCGCCTCGGCGATGCTGTCCATGCTGCCCCCAAAGAAGACATCAAGCTCCTCCAAGGTCTTGTCTTTGGTTTCAGGTGCAAAGTACCAGATAAATAGACCTCCCAGGCCACTGAAAATGGCGAAGAAGATGTAGGTTCCGTACTTCATTGAAGCCAGCATATCCTTGGTGGTTAGGCCAATGACGAAGTTGAACATCCAGTTCGTGGATGCGACAAGAGACACACCACGAGAGCGAGCACTCGAGGGAAAGATTTCCTGTGCAAGGACCCATGATACTGGGCCCCAGGAGTAGGCGAACTGTGAGGCGAAGATCCAGATGAAGACGATGGCGACCCATCCTTGGGCCTTGTACAGCCCTTCGTTCAAATTCCAGTAATCCTCATAGATACCCTCGACGATAGCAACGACAATATGACAGCAGAACATGCCAATTGCACCGACAATGAGGAAGGTCTTTCTGCCGAACTTGTCCAGGAAAAGTACAGCAGGGAGCGTGAAAAGGATCTGGATGATACCAGTGACACCCGTAGCAAGTAATGTCTGGGTAGTCGACGAAAATCCGAAGCTGGCGAAGATTTGCGGAGCTTTTTTGGAGGGTTAGTTCAGTCTATTCGGTGTGGGATCAGGGTGGTACTGTACCATAATACAAAATTGCGTTGATACCTTGAGGATGTTATTAGTCGGGCTAAGCTAAACATTGAGCACAAGAGGACGGGACCCTACCGGTAAACTGCTGGAAAACCATCATTCCACAGCCGAGCCAGAGTCGCTTTCGCATATTTGGGGAAAAGAGAGCCTTCCAGGGGGCCCATTTACCGCCGACTCGAACAGCTTCGGCATTGGTCTCTTCGTCAAAAAGAACGGCCGCCTTGATTTCAAGGATCTCTGCCTTGAGCAAGGGATCGTTGGGTGAAAGACGCCGGATCTTAGAGAGTGCAGCAACTGCTTCCTCCTCGCGGTGCTTGGACATCAGCCAGCGAGGGGAGAAGGGGAAGAAGAACATTCCGAAGAAGAGAATCCAGGCGAACAGGATCTGCAAGGCCAAGGGGAATCGCCAGGCAAGAGGCTTCTGGCCCATACATGTGTGGCCGTGGGCCGCGTTGTAGTCGAAGGTTCCGTCGGCCAGGTAGGGGTTTTCCACACCTTCGGGGTTGCACTTGACACCACCAACGTATTGCATACCTATCACAATCGATTAGGCAATGACTGAGTAGTGTGTTGGAGAAGATCCTACCATAGTCCAGCCAGAAAGAGATGGCAGTTCCGATGGTGATCGAGAGCTGCTGCAAGGAAACCAGAGAGCCACGGAGCTCCGGTGGTGCGATTTCGGCTTGGTACAGCGGGATGACCTAAAGGAACATGCTTGTTAGACCACTACCCTTTCTCGCAAGGCATCCTTGGTGACGAGAACGTACCTGACTGAGCATACCAATACCAACACCACCGATGATGCGGCCAGCGAAAAAGTAGGCGGGGTTCTGTGCTGCGGATTGAAGAGATGAACCCAGAGTGAAGACAACAACAGCCACCATCATACTATATTTTCGCGAAATAGCGTCCGCGAGATATCCGTTGAATAGCGCACCAGCCCAAGCACCCAACTCCAAGGCAGACACCAGCCAACCTTGGATAGTAGAGCCCATCAACGAAGGAAAGTGCGCTTTGAAGTTCTCCATGACGAGAACAGGAGCCATGACACCTTGATCGTAGCCATACTATCGAGAATCAGTTTAAGCCACTCGGTATAGGGTGAGGGTAGTACTGTACCATAATACAGCCAAGCGAAGCAAAGGCACAGGTCATGAAGACATAAGGATTCTTGAGCATACCAACCAAGCCATGAGGCTTCTCGGCATTGGCTCGCCCGACCACTGACTGACTGACAACCATTTTGCTGGTAACAAACAGGACACTGCTGGGAAGTGAGGGGGGAAAGACGGGGCGAAGCGCGACATTATATGTGACTCCCCCGCTCTAAAAGTTTCCCCTGCTTTTATCTTCAAGATCCCTTTAGTCCAGATTCGGTTGGCTCGAGTCTCCATCCATCAGTGACTAATGACATGCGCAACGCCGCAAAGGCCCATGGACAATGGCCGGGCAATTGTCGGATCAGGCACTGTACCGAGTGCTCCCATCTCATTTGAAAGGAGCGGGTTAGTGAGCTAGCGCACCAGTCGCCGGCGTAGAATTCAGCCACAAAAAACTGAATTCGGGTTAGGTCTGACACATCGAGAGTTCGGCTTGTCCCCGTGGGTTGAAATGAATCCCGGGGAGGGGGGTTCTACGCTACCCCGGGAATGGCTACAAATTGGTTTAGGCTGCCTGATGGTGGCGCTGAGGTGGTCAGGTTCAGCGGGGCGGCGAAAACAGAAGAAACTAGCGATGTGAGAATGAGAAGTAGAGATTTCTCGAGTGAGTGGTAAGATAGGCTAGTCTAACTACTGGAAGTCTGAGAACTCTGCACAAAGGATCAATACTAAACCCCATGGGGAGTTTAGCGACGAACGAAAAGTGAAGATGACCAATGTGACTGATATGACCGAGATGACCGAGATGACCGACTCGTGGCGCAGCCAAGGTCAGGGGGTGTGAGACAAGAAGCCATGGCAGGTGGTGCCAATGGATGCCAATGGCGCCAGTGATGCCAGTAGTGCCAGTGGTGCCAGTGGTGCCAGTGGTGCCAGTGGGAAGAAAAATGTAAGCTCCGATGTGCGCGAGCCAAGTTGACGCCCAATGCTTGGATGGGGGGAGTGGCCGCCAAGAAGCTAAACCTAAGTCTGGGCTCTCGTTCGGCAGTCGGCAGTCGGCACCATGAGTAACTTAGTATTAGTTATTGCGCTGACAACAAATTCTGTCAGCGACTTTGACTCTTCTTCTAGGCTAGTTTAGACCTAGCTTCTGGGGCTAAACGAGATCATTCAGGTTTGCACAATTTTCACTAATTTACTCCGTACTCCGTATTCCCTACTCCTTGTTGTTGGTGTTGTCTGGGGAGTCTGAGTGGGGAGTTCCCAGTCTCTCCAGATTCCACGCGGCTTGCGTGGCCATCCGTTAACCAAACCCTCCCCTCCCCTCACGTGGCACTACCGGTTTTACGTATTTACCCCGGGCCCTGGCCATTCCCCAACCTTTTCCCTGCTTGCTTACTTGCTGGCATGCTGCCAGCTGGACTCGGACCGCACCCCCAACCCTCACTGCGCTAACTGTGTAAATGAGGGGAGTGTAACTGTAACCTGACCATCGCCCCTATAATTGGCACATTATAGCATTGATACTGCGGGGCGCATTTGTCACCATCCGTTTTATTGACTTCCCGGTTCCATCGTCCAAGAAGAAGCCTCCAAGACCGGCGCTTAAATTTTAATGCGGCATGCCTCGTGAGGTTCTCCTCTTCATCGGCATCGGTAGCGAAAATCAGATGATTACGTTTCGTGGACCGCGTCGCACTTTGGAAGCCGGGGGCGAGCTCACACGAAATCTAGATCTTACCGTGCGTTGCTTGCCAGGGAATCTTTGAGAGTGGTCCCCGGTGGCAACAATCTTGCATCAAAGCAGGGACAGTCAGTGGAAGAGGGGCTGAGAAATGCACCTGATCTTTCTAAGTCGTCAGCACAACAATCATAAATTACGTCTAGTGTGTAATATGTATACCGCTATAAAATACCCTGGGTCAGTGCACCCTTCTGGTCAGTTGTCGAACATGTCGGATTTGACTAAGTTATTTACTATCAGAGATAATTATCCATACTGACATTATTCAAGAGATTGGCAGTGTAACCCAAGCACGTGATTCAATCTCAGTACCAATCCGCACATCACTGCTCATCCAAAGTAGCTGTTTTTATCCTCCCGCATTGAGCAGCCTAGAAAACCGAACCGAAATCGGCTGGTGCTGCTCACTCCTTTTCTCGGAAATAACCTACACAACAGAGCTTGGCTGATGCCGCGATCGCAGGCGGCTCCCGAGTCCACCGGTCCTTGCACTACTCGGATGGGTAAGTTCTCCTTGGCATCAACTTCGGCCTTGGATGAGATCATTTATTTGCTTGGGTCGCACTGCAGCGATAGGCTTTCCATCTGAAGAAATTGAGCGTGTGAGATATCTGCGTTTGTTTTATACCTTCTCGTGAATTTGACCATACGGACCTGACAATCGAGCCTCGTTACAATGGCCTGTTGAAACCATCCAAATAGGCCGACTGATCAGACCCCTCACTCAAGCTCATAGACTTATTTCGTGTTCTCCTCGGTCATCTCGCCATTTGAACATCGTATGCGGCACCTCGAATTGAGCCGGGTCAATTTCTTTGATCACTGCATCTTGATAAGCAGACTTCACTTTTGATGTGCTGTTTGATAAGCTGTCCAAGTTATCGAGAGTACTGAACATAACTCCAGATGGGCAGTCTTCATTCAAATCAACAGCGTTCGAGTCCTTCTGTCCTTTTTCACAGTCGACGCTTCTTCTACCCATGATAGCAGGGTAAGTAGAGAAGCAGCTCAAGACTTCGGTCTGACACAGTCGACTGGCCACCACATCGAACCGTTCCTCTTGCTTGGGGGCGACCTCTAGGAGAGCGGTGAGAAGCTTTTGTGCCCCTTCGTTTGTGACAGCGTACGCTACACTACCCACGGCCTCTTCAATTTGACAAGCCAGGCGCATTTGATTCTTGACGCCTGCAGGGGGCTCCCTGCGGTATGACATCAGATGTCGACTTGGAACTGCTGTTATATCATGCGGTGCCAAAAGGAAACTGGAAGCGGCCGCACATCTCATTCCACAATGTCCCAGCCAGAGGAGGTCCCAACGATCCCCATACGGCAGTGCCGCGGATGCGTTGCTTTCCTGCATCAATCTCATGCCCGATGCGAGCCCCTTTAGTTGCATTTTGAGGTTGACATCCCAGTCGACGGTTTCCTCCATAATAAGTGCACTTGCAAAGCTTTCTGCCACCACTCTAAGACCAATGAGATATATGCTATATTTTTCATGACTGCTTGCGAGGTCATACCTTTGAATAGCCTTGAGGTGTATGTGGAAAGCCCCGGTGTCTGCTTCGCTTCCCTGGCACCGTCAGTGAGATATTCCGATTAAAGTGAAGTATCCTCACTTTCGAGGATTTCTCGGCATTGTCACGTTCTTTCGCCGGTGCCTTCGTGAATTCAAAATGAAGATGAAACCCTGTCATCAACGAACCCCGGGAGATTGCTTCCTGCTCGTCAGGACTGCGAAGTGTACCGATTACGATGACACGTTCGAACTGCCTTCTGTTAGCCTTGGGGAAATATTGGGGGATGTCGATACGAAAAACCCCTAAGCTCCCATTCCTGGCCACCTCAGACGTGTTTGGATCAAAACGAACCAAAGCAGGCCCATCGATCTCGGTATCACCATTGAAGCAGTAGAAGAGATTATATAAACAAACGATGGCCAATGAAGAGGCGATGAGAGTTATCAAATATCGATATCTGCATGGGAAGTAACGACGTGGGACTTTTGTGAGAGCCATGCTTTCACAACAAAAGCTGTCTCGACAGGCTCTGGGTGTACACCGAAAACATAGATTCCTCCCCTTAAATATCGAAAGTAAGGATCTCTCTAGATTCTCTCCGCTTCAAACCTCTCTACGAATGTGACAGTTGTGTGATTCGGACACTTCTTCCAGTTAAATCATGCGAAATAACGCCACCCTGCCGGCCTTTCCCGATTCGACAAATACTCAGGGTTCAATCCATGTCTAGCTCGGGAACCGGTCGGTCTACTATAGTAGTTAGCGTTACCAGGGCCATTTCTCGACCATCAATCTCACCCTCGTGCGATCCATACGTCTGGGAGTTTTCCAATCCCACCGCACTGTCAAGGCCCGGCCCGATACAACCATGCTATGTAACCTCGGTAAACCTCTAGAAATCAGCTATTCTGCTAGCATCATTGCGGCGAAATCCGTCTGACTATCAAGCTAATCCTGCGTAAACATAAGTATTTGAGGTAAAAAAAGAGGACAACCGAAGAATAAGTGATCTTTTTGCTATGCGCAGAAAACCCTTATCTCTACCCTCTATGTTAAGCATATACTAAATTGGCCCTGTGAGACAAGCAATACCACGCATGGCGAGATGAAACCCGAGTTGCATCGCCAGCTGTCGCCGTCAGCAGCTACCGATTGAGTCCGAGATGCCAATAGGCAGCAAGGTGCATTAGGGCAGCGGACAGCCAAGCAAAGACTCCTCCGATCTACCGATCTGACTTCCGGAATCCCCAACCCCACTGGGTAGATAGGTCCTCATCAACACCCACACATTGCAGGTACCTGCATTGGTAATACACAAGGCTCCTTATACTACCACGTGGTGGATCCCGAGTGCATGCTAAACTATGAATTGGAGGACAGCCAGCGTACTCGCGATGCTCATATCATGCACGATCACAACCCTTGAGTCTCCGATTTGTGTTCAGCGTGGCTGTCATTCCGAGCCGAGATTACCTCTCAATACTGTATTGCAGAAGTCCTATTCTTGCTTCTGGACAGATTACCTACGAGCTGTGTGGGATAATCTGGACGATAGTAATTAAGGATATTTGCGATTTGAATAACGCATAAGATGTCTTTGCTTCAAGTAGATCGTTTCCTCCATCCATGATCCGCATCGAGGGCGATAGTATCATTTCCAGAAAGCCTGGCTAGTGCGCTGGTAATTCCAAGACCCAACATACTTGGACTCGCGTGATGATTATGATTCGATCTCTCGAATGCCACACTGTGCCGTTACTGCTCCCCAAGCCCAGGTCTAGATTTTCATCAATGCGCAGGGATTCAGAACGCCATGCTCATGTCATCGTTACGTTTTAAAGTGTAGAACCCGGAAACCCGTTTTCTTGAGGGGAAAAACAAACAAAGTTCACCCCCAAAAGGAAACATTACCGAAACCCAGAGAATGGAAAGGATTCATTCATCTTGCTCGCTATCATAACTTATGTTAGTACTATGTAGATAGCTTATAGCTAGAAGATAACTTACGATTTGATGTATTTAGCACTGTGGTGGCGATGGACGATTTCATTGAGTTCAGTTCGAAACTTTGAAATCATATCTTTTCAACCGGTTCGGCCGGATTCACTCGCTCTTGCACAACCGCACCAAGGTCTGTCAGCTTGTCGCCGACGTCTATAATTTGAGTCCCGAAGGCCATTTGTTTCTGACGTATGTGAATCAACATCCTCAGGATGTCCTGGTCTAGGGTGGCGCAAAGTTCTCTCTCGACCTATTTTATTTGTTAAAACTGGTTGAAACTCAGGGCTAACCACACTCACAGCGACGAACTAAAGAGCAGATTAGTACTTTCTATTAAGAATATGGGAATAAACTTACAAATCTGGCTTGCTTGTCCATGTCTCTATTCTTGATCCTTGGACAAGCTGCCTTCAAATGGCCCTGCTCGCCGCATTCAAAGCATGCGCGATCCTAGTTTATTTAGTACCAATACTAAGATCTATCGGACGACTTACTTCGATAGGCGGCATGATGACGTATCTAAATTGTATGTTAGTCATTTTGATAAGCGTACAATTGGGATGAAGGGGCATGAGCTCAATGTGATGAGATGAGAAGAATGAGCTGATGCAGGATCGCTGGTGTGCAAACAGGCCCGTTCTACATGCAGAGATGAAATATAAGACAGCAGAGAGTTGAAGCTGGGACTGGGGATGATAGGCAATGGTAGCAGATGGAATACTTACTGCAACAATCTAAATAGCAAGTCAGTATATAATAGAGGATCTACTCACCAAATGTGCTCGTGCTCTCACTTCCTAACCCTCAACAGTCTGGGGGCACACGGCCTTTAAAATGCCCTATCTCATCATACTGGTGAAATACTTGAACAACTTACCTCGACGAACAGAGGCATTTTGATACGTCTGGATTGCCTGTTAGCCATTGTAATGACTACACAACTAGGATCAAACGGCATGAAATGAGATAGGCAGCTAATGGTTTCGTCATTTGTGGTCTCTTGCCAGTAGAGAGGTCACCACGTCTCATCTCTACAGCCTATACCGGACAAAGAAGGCGTATAAGACTTTACATAAAAAGACCTGTGCTTATCACATAGACTATATGCACCCTAATAACCCTAATAGGAAGATCTAAAAAAAAGACCCATAAGAAAGAACCCCGTTAGCAATACCTTCGGCCACAAAACATCACTAATAGTCCCTAATGTAGGGATATTGCTTCTTATTTTATTTAAGATGCACTGGATCTTATATACACCTTCAAATACATAAATACTTGCACTAGAAAAGTGATGTGTCTCCACTATTTACTCCAAAGAGCTAGAGGCGTACGGCTATCCAGAAAGGGAGCACGGACATCAAATCTCTGTACATCTGTATATGTGCTTGGATCCATACGGCCCGGCCGGGGGTTCATCTTTTGCTGACTGTGGTATTTAGCAATTCTTTCTGCCGGTAAAATTATTAATTTATACTGTGTTCTTGATAACTTCAGTTATACCAGCCAACATGTTTAAAAAGCTGATGCGGTCGGGGCATTCAGAAAGGCGGTGCTGCGGAAAATGTGTCCAAATCCTGTATGCAGCCGAGCCGGTTCAACAGGCGGCGAGTGGTGGTGTGAAAAATGCTTTGCGCGTGTGAGGCGTGCTGCAAGACGGCCAGATAGAGTCCTCGATGCAGATAAGGAATGCCTGTCTTGTGGGGGCAAGACGCGTGATTGGCATAAGCGTGAAGATGGTTGGCTATGTCATAATTGCTGGAAAAAAGAAGGCCCCAATGATGAAGAGATTAGAAAGAGTAGAAGAAGAGCAACTCCACGGACTGATTGTTGGCATTGCGGGAACGACAAGAGCGTGGCATGGAGCTTCAAATTCTGGCAATGGCTCTGCCAGAAGTGCAAAAATAGGGGCAAAGATGGACCTGAATGGCTACCTTTGCTTCAAAGACAGGTTGCCGGACTGGAATTCCCCTGTGACAACTGTCAAAGGATCAAGTCGAGAGGTTGGACCATTTCTGAAGTGAAAACTGGTCTTTATCGGCTTTTGTGCCATAAGTGCAAATGGCAGAAAATTTGTGTCGAGGACGAAGTGACATATCAAGCGTATGCTTGGCGAAGTGGTTATCCACCAACCGGCAGGGAACCACCCATGACGGAACAATTAGTTGCCTATATGAGGCAAAAAGGGATCGACAACAGTGCTGAGGCCATAAAAAAGCTGGAAGAGCCTGCGTAAGGCCAATTGAGATACGAGTCCCACAGTGAGAATGTGCCCTGTGGGCTGACATGAGCTGGAGTCTCTTTGTGGCCGACAGAATGACCGCAAGAGCCCGGGGTGAAGAATTAATTTGAAGTGGCAGTTGGCTCCTTGTGCAGTGCACCCAGAGGTTTCTGGGGAAACACGGCTTCATTTTGTGTTTGAATGTCAGATCTTGTGGAGCTGGCTGTTTAAAATTCATGACTCGACGGTTCTTGGTTGAATGGTGAGTCAGATACCGGACGTTCGACGGTCAGGCGAGAAAAAAAAAGCACAGTAAGTGGGAGTTTGATCGATTTGAAAGGCATCCTGAGTTATGCTAACATACCCTCTAGTCAACACTGAACGGAACTGTTCACAAGTCTTGTTGTGGGGGTTTGATGCGTGAGAAGAGTCCAATATCCCGCGATCCACGGTCATTGAGCTAATAGTATCGTCATGAATTAGGACTCTATGACCCGCCGAAGAATACGCAGCTCATATCGTCTCGTTGAGTTCCAAATCAGTGTCTGCCGAGCGACGAGAATCCGCGACTCGATATCCCCTGTGTGATTCAGTGCTTGTACAATCAAGGTAGTTCATGTTGAGAACATCGCAACGATGAATGGCCTCCGGCTCCGACTCTCGCTTCTAGAAATAGCCCCCTGTTGGAAATATGATGCTTGGCATTGTCGGCCGTTAAAAATTGCTGTTGGTCAGTTATCGGCTATGGGAGCTTCCAGTGTCGGACGGTACTGATATTCAGCTAACATCTCGATTTGCTATAGGGTTTTCTCAGTCTCCACATCATAGCCTCAGCCAGGAGTCGAACTTTCCGCACTCGTTCTATCGCTCAGAGCTAGAGGCAATTCATCCTCGTCAGAAGACCATCACAATTATATTGAATGAGAGAAATCCACGATGAGAATTTTACAATGGGATACTAAACAATTGTGAGAAGATACCGGCGTCCGTGACAATCTTTCAATATCTAACAACTTCTCCATACAGAATTAGGGTGCTCTTTCGTCGTTTCCTCCTGTCTAAGCATTCATCCAGCCCGAACATTCCTTCGAACCCCCAGAGTCACCACTTTGCCTCCAAGAATATGAGCATCTCACACAATAATGCGCTTTGTTTCTCGAGGCACCATAACTCTCTAAATCCCGATGCATCCACCCGCGCCAGCTGCGGCCACCGTTCAAGTCTCACTACTACTTCCCCCCCCCCCCGGCACAGAATGGGCTCCGTAAAAATGGACAGGAGCTGTGCACTGGGGCGATATCCGCTAGACCACAAGGACTGGGATTTCCTTCAATCGGCCCATCCTGAATTCTTTTCCCTCAAACAATGAGTCTTCTCCTGCAGTCATTGATACTTTGAAGGATTTCTTGTTGTGATTCTTAAGAAGAGGTGCTATGCAAGGACCGATGGAGGCATTCTGAAGCGGTCTGCAGGTGCTTGCCATGTACTGCGTCATTCGGATATGGCTGCTACTCTGAACAAGCACCGCTTGATATCGAATCCAACCGGCGGATAGGTTACCAAAACCTTGAAACTATTTATACCTTGCGAGCAATCGCAAGTGCTCGTTTGAAGCTTGACCATCATTGTTTTTTGATTCGAACAACCCAGTGCTTTGATTCGGTAAGTAGAAGGCAGAATCCCTTACTTTGTCATGGCTAACACCAGAACAACACAGGGTGACTCCCCTCGAAGAAGAGAATAGGAGAAGGAATACAACCGAACGAAAAAGAGAGATTGTGTCTGCATCCGCGCGTGTGGACGAGTATGAAGACGAAATTGAAGACGAAAATGGGGATGAAGAAAAGAAGAAAAGAAAAGAGAAGGAAAGAACTGAACCAGAAAAAGATGAACCAGAAAAAAAAAAGTGAAGGAGAAGAAAAAAAGTGAAGAAGAAGAAGAAAAAAAAGACGACGAAAAAGAAGAAGAGATGCAGAGCGATCGCTCGCTACTCGACACATGCAAGCAATCCACCGCAACACATCCTCGGTTGCCCTCCCACAAACTTATGCGCTCTGATCGCCCAGTTGAACTCCCATCTTTTCTCCATGCCTCTTGTACACTCCACAGACAAAGTCATCCTTCGCTATTTGATGCATGAGAAAAGACTACGGGATAAACATATCGATATCTCTTATTCGCTTCTGTACCCCTCCTCCCTCTCACACTCTGAACTCCTTGACATATAATCTCCTCCCAACTTGTCTCCAACCACCGCAATTCCTTTATCTAACCCTTCATGCACCGAGGTTTATCCCATCCTATTGCCTCTTATTCCCAACATACCTTTTCATGTTCCCGACGCCCTCTCCTCCATATTTTCCGCTTCTCGTGTTGTGTGTTGAAGTACCATTTACCCAAAGGTTTCTGATCTCTATTTGGTGAGCAGACTTTGGTCAACATTTCCTATAACTGCTCTCTACGCCCCTAAGCTCTCTATGCCATCATCCTTCTATTATATTGTCCTCTTTTCCCATTATCCCCAATATCTCCAATCTCTTCTCCGCCTCCGATTCTCGTGTCGGGTGCATCAAAGTACCGTTGAACCCACGCTATTATCCTTTACCCTAGTGATTGAGTATAAGATTTACAGTTCCAGGAGTTACCCAAATTCGTTATATCCGATCCATCTTATATTCTCGCGCACTTCCAATGCTAATTGTCAATCTTCGCTCAACGGTAAGTTCTAGTCGGATAAATTCCGCTTGATCTAGCAGATATACTGATGTTTACTTAGATTCCAAGTGACTCCGTCCAGCTCTGTGCCCTGGTTTCTCCATGCTCGCCTGATACTCTTTTGCTCTGCTGCTCTGTCAGCCTCGTCGTTATATTGCCTGCCACCGCATCTACCTGTGATCGTTACATGCTGTCTCTGTTACCGGGTGTTCCTCAATGGTGGGTGTGGACCGATTGCGATCTTCCTCTATGACAACAAATCTGACATCCCTTCGGGTACAAAAGTAGCTCTTCATATGTTTCATGACCTCTTGAACGACCACCCAAGACAACAACATATATCGCTCGTCTATCCTTTCATTCCTCCTTTCACTCCATTTCTCTCCTCTTCGCGGTCAAACATTCGATCAAGGCGAGGAAAGGCTTCGCAAGATGAACCATCAGCGCAAGATATTGCACAACAAGTTGAAGATGTACCGCGTGCCCCTTCAACAGCTCAAGTTCAACTACACAACATTGACTACCAATAAGAAAGTCTATACAAAAGAGGATCAATTCTTGTTGCTCATGCTGGACAAGTATAGAATCGATAGCGAAAATCGTTATAAGAAAACATACAACAAGATTCGCGAGTCTTATCTCTTCTGCTTCAACTGGTTCTTTTTCAGCCGGACACCGCCGGACACCTGTTGAATTCGGGCGTCGGTGCACCACACTACTGAATACTTTCGCTAAGAAGTTAGAAGTTCGATACCACTGAAGACGGAAAGTCGAACAGTGAAGATGGCAAAGATCTCGGACGTCTGCTACATGTCGCGCTGGCGTATGCCATTTTTGATTGAACTATACATCATTCAATACGATTACACCTCGACTGGTTCTTTCTCAGCCGGACACCTGTCGAAATCGGGTGTCAATACACCACACTATCGAATACCGTCGCTAAGATGTTCGAGACCATTGAAGACAGAAAGGCGAATGGTAAAGGTGGCAAAGATCGCGGCCGTGATCGGGATGAAGAGAAGGTTGAGAATAAAAAAGAGGCCTCTATAAAGAAGAAAACTAAGAATAGTACGGTTATAAGGTATAACTTCTTTTATAGAAAGCTTCTGCATAGACTTTACTGACGCGTCTTGCAAAACAAGCAGGTAAAGGCTGTTAAAATAGTACTTAAATAAACTCAGTCTTTATATTGCGAAATGCCAGTGTTTTATTTAACGCCGCCTCGAAATCGAAGAGCTGGAAGAAGTGATGTCTCTTAGCTTGTGCGCGATCTCGGTATCAAATGAGTAAGAAGTTGTGTACCACTTCGAGCGGTGCACCTCTTCGCAGCAAATGATCAACTGCGGCATCTTGATCTCGAGCTCAGTAGCAAGCCTTGTGCTCTCCGATAGTCTATGTGATTCATCAGATAAGTGAGAATACTTAATGAGAAAATTGTATTTGCCGAGTGGCCGCAATGGTCTTCTGTAATATACACATCAGTAGCCTCGGCCACCATATTCGCGAGCACAAATTCGATGAACATAAGCCAGTACTAGGTACGTCACGGTACCTACTCTCCAAACAGGAAACGTTATTGTCAGGCGGCCATTCCTTGAACCACACTCAAAGTCCTTACGCTATCATACCTCTTATTTCGGTAGGAAACACCCCATAATAAATCCTATGCTTTCGCACCTCGTCACAAGTTTGTACAATCGCCTGGCGCAGCCTATCTAGCCTACAAGTCAGCGCTAAAATGAGGGCCCGTGGCCACATTCACAAAACACTACGCATGCAACGTTCTTGTTATTTTAAACTGCGCTATTAAAAAACTATTTGATCCATCAATCTGATTTATAACAATACTATGCTGGTAGTTATGGTGGCCGCTTTCACAGAGCTAGTCACGGTCACCTCTGCGTTGAACTCGAGATAAACGAACTGCTTGGCCCTCTTTCTTGTTCTAAGCAGGATTTATTCTAGCCCATAAACACTCACCTCCATGTTCTCTATGCGATACTGCTTATGTCCATGTCCTCTCCCATCTGTACATTTTTCTTTTGCCTTATTTTGTTTAACTATTGTTTGATCTTGCTCGTCTTCTTTTGCGTTCTATTTTGTTGTCTATCTGAACTCTGCTATGTTCTTGCCTGCTGATGGAGCTTGTAGCTGTTCTTTTCGAACCTATCTGAACAGTATAGAGAGATAATTGTTTCGGGCTTTATCCGACATTGTGTCTGTTCTTTTGCTATAAGTATATTTGGGGTCTGGACCACCAATTTCTATTTGCCGGCGCCGTTCAACATCAGAGATAGTACCACTGTTGATGAATCATCTAAGTCGAAGTAATCGCTTGAGGATTTTGATTGTTTTAAGCAGGAAGCCAATTGGCGATCCGACTTTCTAAGATCATTTTATCTTTTGTCTTCCTGGAATGTATTGAGCTCCAACAAAGGTGTCACAATACACAATAAGTTGTTCCTTTCGGAGGTTATTTGGTAGTTTGATTGGTGGATAGGGAGACTAATGATTGCGCTCTATAAACTAGAAACTGCTTCGCCTTCCCCAAGCCTGGATGTACCTGGAAGAGAGTGAGAAGGAGGAGATTCTCAAACTCTTTCCGATAACGCGCAACCGAATTCTTACCCTCCATCTGGCGACTGTGCACACCAAACCACCTCGTTAAGTTACGAGAGCACAGATCACATTCTTGACTCTGAGAACAGTCGCGCTGTATTACACGACGAATATTGACTTACTAACAATCTCAGAGCGCGCTTACTCCTTGGGGGTGGGATTTCGCATGATCTATTGATGTATCTGGAGCTTTGTTATTATTATTACTCTTGGTACCGAGTTGTCAACATGACATTCAATTCCTATTGATAAGATACTTGGTCCTTTGGCTTAATCTCGGTATTTCCTCGAGGAGCACATAATGTATCCATCGATTGGCGAAGCTCAAGGGCTAGATTTGAGAGGGAATCTCGGCGTCGAGTCGACTTGCTTGGTGTCCTTTTGCTGGGAGGTCGCGAGGGTTGCCTCATGAGAGTCTGTCTGAGAGTTGGAGTAATCCGTCTTCTGAGAAGATATATTCACGAAGAACGAATGGGTTGCTTTAGCAGGTCAATGTCGAGTCGACTTGCTTGGTGTCCTTTTGTTGGGAGGCCGCGGGGGTTGCCTCATAAGAGTCTGTCTGAGTGTTGGAGTCTTTTGAGAAGATTTCTTCAAAAAGAACGGATGGGTTGCTTTAGCAGACTGCTCCTGTGTATGTTTATAAGGGCCCAGGGTTGAGGTTTTGTGGCTGCGATGTGTTTCTTTCGACCACTGATAATGTCGTCTATGAGCTGGGCAAGCCTTTTCTCCGAATTTGCTCCCACATTGTATTCAACAATGAGAACCTTGCTTCCAAGAGGCTGAGCCTTTTGCTCAGCTACTTTGCCGCGTTTATTCTTCCTCACCTTCTTCGGATTGTCCTCAACCTTGAAAACCTTTTCTTAAAACCGGCCAAATAGGAGATTAGTATAAGCCATTTATATAGCACTAACATCAGTCGTATTAGAGAGCATGATTAGCAAATCGTACTATTTGTTCTCTACGTTTCGATGACATATTGTTCCATTCAGAAGTGGCAATCTAATTTTTGAGTTCTTTCTAATTTAATAGCTGGTTCGACCCCGTTTTCTTGTTTTCATTTTAGATTATTTTTGGCGGCCTTGAGGCCTCGAAAACCAGACTGTTCATCACCCGCCACAGCAATATTGTCAGTGTCTCGCCCAGTTAGCCTCACGTTCTATCGCGAGTACATCAACCCTGAACACACCCGGGGCTTTTTTATTATCACTATTAGTATTGTTACTATGAGTAGTACTTACTCTGAGTCGACGCAATGCTCAATGCCCGCAATGCGATTGACTGCGTTCCGGGCCCATAAGAACAGGGAGCAGTCACCCCTCGCCAGACGATCCGAAGCGAGATTGACCAGATACTGACCCCAACCATCCATCCACCAAGTATCGATGATGCGGCCAATGGCGGCACCATAGTAGCCGAGCAAAACAAGGGCCATGGGCTCATCCTGCATCAGAGCATCTAGGAACTCCGACTGCACCACGGCAGCCCAACGCAGTAGAACGGATGCATTCTCCTTGTCGGCGCACATCTGGAGTACGCCCAAGAGACTCTCCGTGGCATGCACAACAGCAGGCGTTGTTGGTCGCTGATGGTTCGAGTCGAAGTCATGCCGCTGCTGCCGCTGCTGTTCTTCATGCACTTCATGCAGAAGTCGGTGGAGAGCTGTCGCATGATGTTCGATGGATGTTTTCTCCTGCATCCTCTCCACCGTCAACAGACCGCGCATGCCTCCGCTTGCAATCCATGGGCGAGCCTGCTTCACCATGAACGCCGCCCCGCGGATAAGCTTGAGGACTTCGATGACGTCCGACACGGACTGGGCTTTGGGCTGGGCGTTGGGCCCGTGAGCCGCGCAGGCGAACATAATGACCAAGCAGGCGAATGCGAAAAGAGCGTGACAATTATCGGGCGTCACCTGACTGAGGAGGGGAGAATATAACGAGAGGGCGGCGTTGTTGTGGGTCATCGCCGCTTCGATATACACCTGGCGCCGTTCGATGGGGCCGTAGCGCGTAAGGTGCAGCGCCGACAATGCCAAGAGGATGTGCATCAAGAAGGGGTGGCGCAAGGCCTCTTGCGGCACAAATGTCCGCAGCACCTCCCTGGTCGATTCTTCGGAGACCAGAGTCTTCCATATTGCTACATGCCAGTGGTTGAGAAGTTCGAAGTCGAGCATAGGAAGTTGTGTGCTGCTGTCAATCGAGGGGACAGTGTGAGTCGAAGGAGGCTGAGAGAGACCTTGAGGAGTGCCATCGCCATAGAAGGAACAATAGATGTTTCTCTTGCGACAGGGGCTGCAAATAGGACGCAATTCGTCACATTTGATTCGGCGCTTCTTACAGTCGAGACACCCGTGATGCGATTTAGGGTGTGAGCGCCGCAGTGGCATCTCCAATGTGGAACCGGAAGAATGCGAGGAAGAAGAATGCGGAGAAGTCGAAAGTCGATGATGGCCTGAGATCTGAGGCAAAAGGGAGGTCGCCGTAAACTATACCATTTCGGGTATAGATCTCGAGTTTAGAATAGAGCAGTCATTGATTGGCTGAGCCATCTCGCTTATTGTTCTATTCTGGTTCGGCAATATTGGGGCCTGAGAGGGAATCGTACGTACCACCTCTAATGCCTGTGTATCCACTAATATGCCCCCTTTCGCAACGCCTCCATCGTTTTCAATGAGTTAATATCTTGGCTCACAGCTTTTTCTTTGAGATGTGGAGAGCTGGCGCCTCCAGTATGGAGACTAGCCAATGCAATAAAAAGGCCGTTCATTGCCTCCATGTCTCGGTGAGTATCTCAAGTGCTGATCATCGGTGCAGACAACAAGCAGGGACCGATCCTTGGAAAAAGCAAGCAAGATGGTAGAGCTCGCAGCTCGCTCAGCATTTCGTTACTACTACTACAACCCCTCTCTGGCTGCAGCAGTCATTTTCATCATCTGCTTCCTTCTCACCTCGATCTGGCACACGTATCAATTATTTCGCACCAGAACATGGTTCTTCATCCCCTTCCTCGTGGGCGGATACTGTATGTCGCCGCTTCTCTCTCACAAACGCGCCCTCTACGTACGAAAACGACAACTGACCGCGTTCGCAGTTGAATTCATCGGGTACTGCGCGCGCGCCGTCTCAGCGGAGCAATCGCCCAATTGGACGATGGGTCCATTCCTAGTCAACTCTCTCATGCCGCTGGTCGCGCCGGCGCTGTTCGCTGCATCGATTTACATGGAACTCGGTCGACTGGTTGTGGTCCTTCACGCAGAGCGGTACAGCCTGATCCGACCCAAATGGATGACCAAGATCTTTGTGCTGGGCGACGTGCTATCGTTCTTGCTTCAGTCCGGGGGTAAGAGCACACTTAGCCTCGGGTCAAATTTGGCCTTCCTCGGATGAATTTGCCCTTGCTGACGACAGACCTCTGCTCTTCTTGCGTACAGGCGCTGGTATGATGGCTGGAAAAACGCAGTCCAGCTTCAAGACGGGGTCGAACATCATCGTCGTGGGCCTCGTGGTGCAGATCGTGTTCTTCGGGTTCTTCATCGTCACGACCGGCTTCTTTCACCTGCGGATGATGAAGCAACCGACCACATACTCGCTGAGCTCGGGAGTCAATTGGAAGAAGCTGGTCTGGACGCTCTATGCAGCCAGCGTTCTGATCCTGGTGCGATCGATCTACCGGTTGGTGGAATATATCGAGGGCTTCGGGGGCTATCTGCTCAGCCATGAAGTGTACCTCTACGTGTTCGACGCGCTGCTGATGTTTGCCGTGATGCTGATCTTCCATTTTGTTCATCCGAGC
Source organism: Aspergillus brunneoviolaceus CBS 621.78 (assembly GCF_003184695.1). Lineage (NCBI taxonomy): Eukaryota > Fungi > Ascomycota > Eurotiomycetes > Eurotiales > Aspergillaceae > Aspergillus > Aspergillus brunneoviolaceus. Next base: position 55,575 of record NW_020290763.1, on the reverse strand, counting down.
GAGCTGAATGCGTGGCTTAAGTCGAGTGGGTTGATCAGTAAGGGTCTGCGGTTCGAGCGACTGAATGGGGATGCGATGCAGATTGCGTGAGCGGTCTCGAGTGCTTTACCTCTACTATACCATGTATCCGGAAGATTGGTTGCTTAAGGCCTTTTACCGGAACACGGTGTCATATCGATTTCAAGGTGGTGATCTCTTTATACATGTGTATCTAGGCCGACGGGGTAGGGGGTTTCCGCAACTCTGAGCGGTCTGTTAAAAGGCCAAGAATTGGGCACAAGTGTCTTGACACAGTCAAGAGTGAGTGAAATGGGCAGGGATACTTGGTAAACCATCTTCTGGAGAATTCGTGCGTTTGAGGGTGGTCAAAAAGCTTCATTTTTGGGGTCGAGTTTCTACACTGGAAGGGTTGTGATCTTCAACAAAGACACTGTTCATAGATGGTGCAGTGTGCCAGATGCTCACTTCAATGACTACTAGCAAGAATCAGATGGGTGGAGGTGTGTATTCAAGGAATAGGATGAAGTACTTGTTGTGAGGGAAAGAGGTATCAACATTGTAGAAAGGTGTAGAGTATTAGGGGAGGATAGTTACACTAACGAAGAACTTATCTGCAAACTTTCACGAAAGTAGATGACAGTCTAATCGAGCCCAAGATATGACCACATGAAAACGAAAGAGGAGAGCGTATGGATATATGCTTCAAACACGGACAAATTGTAAAACCGTAAGCCCAGAAACCAAACAACCGAGGCCTTTTTCCCCATGCACTAGCCTTTTTTTCCAAACCGAAAATCCCAAGCACGCTTTTACCTAATTATCAAGAACCAAAGTATTATATCGACCACCAACTCAGGCCCATTTGCCGATCAAAGCCATGATACCAGCACCGAACAACATGCAGAGGACCATGAAAGTCAGGCGCTTGTTGTCCTGGGTGCGGTGGGGATCGAACAGGAAGTCTCGGGCCATCAATTCCACCAGGCCGGTGTAGATCAGGATACCGGCGGAAATGGCATCGAGCACACCGGAGACCACGTTGGCTGTGAAGGAACCCGAGTTGTACGTGGTCCTGAGTCCGAGACCGATCGCCACAGAGATAGGCGTAGTCAAGCCATACAGGGCACAGAGCACCCAGGGGAGCCAGCTGCCCTTGCGGAAGGGGATAGCAGACATGCGGGCGCCGATACCGAGACCCTCGAAGGACTGATGGAAGACGAGGACCGGGTACAGAGTGGAGAACTCATCACCAACGACACCCAGATTCAGACCGATAATAACTGAGTGGAAGATGACGCCGAACTCAAGAATCAGGAAGGCGGCGATCTGTTGCTTGAAGGATCTCTCGATCCAGGCCTCGCTGGAGGTCAGCGATTCGGCGTCGGTCTCGTTCTTGCGCCGGCTGGTGGCAGCATCCTTCGTGACGGAGCTGTTGTCGGCGGCGCTGGTCATGATGGGCTCGGGATCCTCTCTGCAGATGCCGTACTTGACCTCGACGTAGCGCTCGGCGCCGAAGTCGAGGAGGAAGATGCACATGAGCGAACTGAGGACGATGGCGGGGCACCATGAGTAATCCGCCCAGTGACCGGTCATGCCAACGCAGGTCTGCGGGCCGATCTCGCCATAAGCAGGGTCGAGCAGGTGGATAAAGGCCGTTGCGATGATGACTCCTGCACCGAAGTACCGAGCGAAGAGGTAGACATATAGGGGGATGTGCAGGCGAGGAACGCGCTTGGCAATCACGGGAAAGAAGGTGACTGCGGTCGAGACGATGAAGATGACGAAGATGGCGGAGATCCGCGCCCCCAGGTGTCCGTTGTACTCGTTCTCAGCGGCATTCAAGTAACAGATCACATCGACTGGGTCGGCAGTATCGAGATCGACATCGTTTGGGTTGAACGACATTTTTGAATATGCTTCGGAGGTCTATGCGAAAATCTAGACAAAGGAAGCTTGTTTAGGAAGAGATTTTCTGCTCTGACTGTCTTTCTGAGCCGAGTCCGAGCCTCTCTTTATATGGAGATATCGCTGAGGATGGTGGGCACTCCATGGGGACCTTGTGGAATGGTTGCCCACACTAAAAGAATGGATTGCATTGTGGTCTCACGCGATCCAGATTTTAACAGAAATGACAAGGAATTCATGACTAGCACTGGTTTTTTTTTCGGCTTTTCATCAAACTCCAGGATTTGTTAGATGCGTTTCTCTTCAACTGTGAAAGAGGTATGAACGAGGAAGGATGCGGTTGAGGGAGAAAATCGGCAGGGCAGCATTGTTGGCCTGAGGAACAAAAACCACAGCGAGCTGACAACAACCACAGCCACCACAACAACCACCGGACAATCTCCGCCGCCACTTTTCTTCTTGCCATCCAACTAACTCAACGGCCCCACCCACTACTCTTGCGTGTAGTAGTACCTTGTGAGCAAACAGGCACAGGCCAACAAGGAGCGTGGGATAATAATCTCGCCTACCGAACTACACCCACCGATTGATACGAAAGGCCCCATCGGTGCCCACCTGGTCCTCTCTAATCGCACCCAATGCTCTTACTGCGTCATACGCTCGGGGAGCTCTGGCTGACTCGATGCTTTCCAAACAGGTCCCCAATTGGCGCTTCACTGGGATCCTGACAGAAACTATTACTATTGCATAGTACGTCTCGTTATTACTACCTTGGAGGGGTGCAATCTTTTCATTTCCACTTGCAGAGGGCAAGTGATCATGGTCCTTTTTCTCAACCAGGGATACGGCTCTCGGAATTGCATCGGCACATTTACTAAGAGTCACCGAGTCGAATAAACAAGCAAGGAACAAGACTGCCTTGGCAGGTGGAAAGTCCAAAGTCCTCCCGAGAACCATGCGCTCAGTGTCGTACTGTCAATCTAAACTCTCCGACGGCTACCCACTTGGTCTCGGGCCAGGAGCCTATTGTGTCCAGTCGAGCATAGACTTTGGCCAGGGCCGACACCAGTTCAGTAGCCTGCATCGGATACGGCGCTAGCTTGTTTGCCATGATCCTGATCAATCGACCATTGTGGATACCTTACTCATGTTATTCCCGAAAGTTAGCGAGGTGATGCCAAGGGAGGGTCTTATTCACTAGCGGGTGGTGCCTATACCCTCGTCCATCAATGCCAAGAGAACGTATACTCATAGTTCGTTGCATACAGAACTGACATGGCATGTCAATGGCATGCGGCCCGACACAACGTGGTCTGCAGGGTCCCGTTGCATGCATTTGGAATGTATGACTCTTAAGGGTTACATACTCTAGCAGACCACGGCTAGCTCAACATCTACAAACACAGTGGATCTGGATTGATTTCCGATTTGGCAGTTCTGAAATATAGCAATTTTCATTTCAAAAGCTATCATACGACATTTCCGCCACGATCATACATCGACAATCTCTCCTTCCGCGTGGTTGTCCATACATCGCCTTTCCACCAGTCGACAATTCAATGTGTGTGCTTCTCGAAACCGGTGAACTTGACATATCGGTTCGGGTGACTAGTGCATTAAATGCAATGCTTGCCGGAGTAGAGCGACATAATCGAATTTAGTGCTAAAAACTCTCGTTAGGCATTCAACCCGAAAGAAAATGGAAAGGGGAGACCAACGCTGCAAGAGCTGCAGGAGCAGCTAGAGCAGTTGCCGGAGCAGCAGTTGCAGGAGCAGGGAGACATGTTGATCGAGGAGAGGAAGGCTTAAAAGCGCTTGAAAAAGATAAGTTTGAAAGTGGTTTGGATTCTTTGATAGAGAGTCTGATACGCTTGATGATGGAGAGGAACCACAAGAGTACAGCAACACACACGCCCTATTTATACCTTTTCTGAGGTCCCCTCTGCCCGAATTCCGGCGGCTTTCGCGGTCAGTTGCCGGTCAAGGATCATGATACCACTCATCGCATTGGTTTGGCGGCGTGGGGGTAGTAAACAACGCAGCGAACCAGCATAGGCTGTGTGATGACAGCTGCGTCTCGCGAGTAGCTTTTCCATGCAGCAAGTTGAATAACATCGCCAGGCTTGACTTTGACCAACCACCCGACCCTCATGGGCTGATTTCTTCTTCTCCACCCAGTCCAACAAGTCTGAAGGCCTAAAGCCACGCTAAGAGGTCAGTCACCTTGCCATCACACGGGGTGGATTCGTATCCAGTGCGGACGGGAGCGGAAGGGAGGAGAGGGGGTGCGGATGATCATTATCATCTACTCCCTTCATTTCCATCTCTCTCACCCCATAAGACCGACAGAGACAAAAAAATAAATAAAGCAGAGAGAACCTTTCCAAAAGGTCACTGAATGTGCTCGAGGCTCATGATTCTTATAAAATTGGTGGGTTGTGGGTGAGCACCTTGAGAGCATGAGCACCTTGGTGGCTCTCCGGCCTCAAGGTCCTCGAGGTCCTCACCAAACCCTCCGAATTTTCACCCTCACATTTCCCTGCTCTCCAACCACCTGCAGTGGCTTAGCTTACGCGCCAGAAATCAGAGTTTTCACGTCCCAAAATGATAGACACAAAAACTCACTATGTGGGTCTAGTTACAGAGGTTCCATATCCTAGATCATGTGTCTCGTGAGGACTACCAGCAGGTATGTCTCCGATGCTAGACCTCATGATATACCCAGTCGCTTGCAGGAAGCACCAGAACCAAACCTGAACTGACTCAGTCAAGCGAGCCGACTGGAGGTACCTGGTCCATAGGCTATCGTCACAAGTTGAGTATAGCACACTCCAAATTCCTTTCTCCCTCCCTCTGCCCCGACCCCATCGGCCATCCCCGGCGAGGAGAATATAGACATTCTATTTGACCATACGCCCTGAATTCAATTTCGCTTTCTTTTTATTTACGACTTTACGTACTCCAGAGACTAAATAGTGATATCATCGCCCAATTCCTCCCATAACCAGTTCCCACGCTTCTCCGGCGGCGCCCACCGAAACCCCTTTTGACTTCATCAACGTTATCACCCTATACTCAGTAAAATAAGGCCTGAGAAATCACAGTTCTCTCACCCGTAAGCCCTTCATCACCCAATCCCAAGACTAAAAGCAAGACAGCGAAGCAGCGAGACTCAATCGGCCCCTTAGATTACCGCACCTTGCTCACCAGACTCCACACACGCAATATACACCGCCAAAAGTAACCACACGCCCATTCAACCAGCCATATTCGTTCCAACTGGTATTAGAATAATCTGATCTCTTGGTAAGAGATGATCAATATTGTCCTACTGCTTGATAGACTTCATTCCACGCTTAAGCCCCATTGATCTTCCTTCAACCGACCGAAAGGAAAGCCTGAAAAAGACCCTCAAAGTCACGTAACCATCCCAAACGACAAGAAAGGCAAACAGGAATTCTGAAAAGAGATGGACCTACCGCCTCCCACGTAGCCATCCAGACTTGATGGATGATGTACTGAAATGGTTACAGCTTGGAACACACATAATCACAGCCTAGCACATGGTTCTAATCCCACGTATACCCAGCACGAGAGCATTTTCGAAGCACCACTTGACAAGGCAACCCTGTTCCCTCATGCTGCCGGTCGCAGATTCTCTCTGCCTTAGTTACTACTACTACGTGCTGAGTCAAGGACGGTGAAAGAGAGAGCGTAGAGTCACGTGGGCGCCTACCTCATGGGTCAGGGTCTGTACGAACTCCTCAAGTTGATCAATCCTTTACAAAGGTTTCATTTCAAACTCAATGAGTCAAGAGGTGTGCTTGCAAGAAAGCAAAGATAGAATCGATACTGCATTGTAAAGACTGAGTCTGTATAATACTACAGTACAATGCGCAAAATGCAAGCCGCAGGTGATTTGGAAAGAGCCCGCCCTGTGCTTGATGCTATTCAACGACTTCACACCAGGCTGCTTCTTGCTTCTTTGTGTTGAAAAGTGGCATAAATGGTCAGAAAGAAACTACATACTTAGAGCTTCCAGCCACGATGAACACGCCCAAAGGATTGTATCCGTCCTCAAACTGTGTGAGCTTGGCATCGATCTTTCCGAGACCCTTCTGAGGACCCTGGGAAGCACACATGATCCCTCTTCCACCCATCAGTTAATTGGAGCGGACGTCTCTTTGAACGGTCATCCATCCAACCACATGTCTCTCGACCTGTTCAACTTCATCTATCCCACAAAACTTTCAACTAAAAGTCTCACAAAACTTGACCCTTCCGATATACGAAGAAGGTGATTACCTCGAAGCCCCCCATAGAGAGATATTCCTCATCAACCCGGTGAATCCCTCCCCGACCCGAGCCAAAGGCGCCTCGATCGCAATAGGCGCCCACACCAGACTATCCCCATCCACACCCAACCTCGTCAGAAACTCCATACTAGCCTGCTGACCATTCGCCCTCGAGACCCGAAGAAACGTTCGATTCCCCTTGCCGACCAGACTCACATCCGTCCAGACATCGACCGGGAGACTATAGTTCAGCGAGTACGCGTTACCACCGCTGACCAGGGTGAGGTTGCTGATCGACCCGTTGCCGTTGAGAAGCGTGGAGTCAAAGCCAGAGAAAAGCGTCCCCGGCACTTGAGAAGTGGGCTTGACAGAGAAGGAGAGCGTGTAGTCTCTGCCTTTACTGGTGAGCGGCGTTTGCAGGTAACAATTATCGGAGAAGGTGATGGCTGAGTGGCGGATCTGGCAGTCGTGGACAGCGCCGTGGTAGTTGTTCCCTGAGAAGTCCTTGACGCTGTTACTGTCGTTCTGAGTGAATCGGTACTCGAGAATCCGCCGTCCTTTGCTCGAAACTCGACGATCGAGATTCTGCCCAGGAACAGCTGCGTGGAGTTTGTCAAATATGCTGTTATATTCAGCTTCGAGAAGATCGCCACCCCACTGTTTGTCGCCCAGGGCAGGAAGGACATCTCGCCATGAATAATATGCTTCCGAGACAGTGGTAGCATTGGGACCATAGTCGTTCCAGAGGGCGGCGATGTGCCCTAGCACACCCGGGCTATCGCGGGGTGGGTTGTTCGTGGCGTTCTTTGTATCGAAAATGTTAGGTGCGTATGCGCCTCCAGCGGGGTTTCCATGGAATACTCTGGTCTTGTTCAGGTACTGAGGATAACTCCCAGACCACTTCCCGACAATGTAGAATGCGTCGTCGGAGTTGAGAACATTGTATCCATTCTGAATGTAGTCAAAATAAGGATTGTCCTCAAAGAATTCCCAGTGCTGGATCGAAACATCCTTGCTAACATTCGCTCCTTGCGAAGGTGTGAAGGTCCCCCAGATCCGAACAGCTTTCCCAGACTCCGCCTGTATATAATCGTTCAGTTGATTCACAAAGCCGGTGTAATCATCTACCAAGGAAGAGTTGTATTCGTCCGCTCCGAGGTGAACGGTTTTGCTGTGAAACCAGGGAAGGAGTGTTTTCCAAATGGTTTTCATGGTAGGTATTGTGTCTGGATGAATGATATTAAGCATGCTGAGATCCTTGAGACCCAGCTCCGGTCGCCATTGAACGATTGCTAGAGCGTGGCCCGGAGCCTCAATCTCAGGTATGACGGTGACACCCCGACGAGCACACTGCTGCTGAATCTGATCAAACTGGGCTTGCGTATATGACTCATTGGCGCGCTTGTTGAGACCTGCGAGAGCTGGATCATCGGACCACGGGCGAAAGGATGCATACAGATCCATGCTAGCCTGCGTTGAATATAGGTCAACGTTATTGTAGAGGTTGTCGCTAAGATGTAAGTGGAACACGTTCTGCTTGAAGAAGGACAGGTACGAGCAAATCTCTGCCAGGAAGTGAGGTGGGTAGTAATGGCGACCGACGTCAAGCTGGAGGGTCAGCTTTAAAAGATTGCAAGGTCTTGTCGTGGAAAGATCACTCACCATAACTCCTCGGCTGGCCCAACCAGGCGCGTCGACCGCAGAGCCATGCGGGAGAGCATGGCCATGGCCACCCAGAACAGCTGCTTGGATTACTGAGCGCGATCCCCACCAGACCCCGAGAGGACTCGCTCCCGCAATAGTGATTCCATGGCTGTCAACCTCCAACGCATATCCCTCCGAGGTCCACCGCCCAGCAACATCCTGAAAGCCTGTATGGTTTGCGAGAGTCAGAAAGATCGTGTTGTGCCCTCTGCTGCTGTTGAAAGTGAGCGGCACATCCAGACCCAACGACGACCGAAGATCTTCTTGGAAAGTAGACGCGAACTCCTGGAGCGTCGGAGGAATCAATGTCTGGCCATTATTGTCCACGTGGTTCGAGTAGCGTGAGTCCACCACGATACTCTCAACATGACGGATGGGAAATGTGCCGTTGCGCTCGATAAATCCAGGAATAGTGGGCACTGTCAGTAACCGGCCGAGTCCTGCTTCGTGAGCACTTGACCAGCTTTTGAAGAGGAAGCACTCACCTGTGGAACTGAGAGCCAGAATCAAGCAACTGCTGCTGCAAACCCCGGTGAAAAGCATGGTGGTTGCTTGCGAAATTCGAGGGAGCGATAGGCTTGCGCCACCGATGCTTAAATACATACCAGGGGAACCGGCTTGTTGCGTCCCGGCGATGTCACCTGCCAGGCACCTGCCAGAGTCTGGCCATTATCTGCAAGGTTGCAACGGTTAGATTGAAGTGTATCTCTTTGAATAACAGCCCGAGGTCTGTCATTGGTGTAACAAGTCGATTATCAGGGATGTTTATCGCTGCCCCGCACCCGGTTGAGGAGTTGAAACCGACTAGAAATTAAAGCGCGGGTTGATTCTATCAACTAGTATTAGCGGGTGTGACCTTCTGTACCTTCCCCTCATTCCCACGTAACCGCCACATGTTCGACCGTTCCGCCCTCTCGACACTTACCATCACTATTATCTCTAGTCAGAGTTTTTAGATCGATGACTGACTGACTGATTGATTTAAGCGGTATTCCCGAACGCAGTCCTCTCTACGATGCTTTGCCCGGGTCGCTAGCCGGTATAGTAAGTAACTGCGGCCATCTATATACGTCACTGAGAAGCCCGCCAAGGGCCCTTACACATCCTCTGGCGTGGATTTGGCCTCTCTTGGGTCTGCTTTGGTGACGGAAACAATAGATTTTGATGACTTGACGACTGTGTGGTTCTTGTGGTGGAGAAGCGCCGGCTTGCAATATCAAACATCTCGGCGGTGGTGATGACGGTGACGTGGTTTATCAAGAAAATATGAAAGCATCAAGTTTGATTGTTTATTAAGAAAAAATACGTGCATAGACTTGTGTCAGAGTCTAAAAGACATCGGGCTTATAACTGTCAACGATTTGAAGCCTTAGAGGTAAGATGCTGGGATGTATTTTTAATTCTTTTGGTGGTTGTTACTATCTGAAATATCATCATGTTGAAGCAGCCTGATAACCGCGTTGCATCACGTGGCCGGATTTCTAAGCCTTGCCGAGAAGTTCTAACTACTTGAATAAGGGTAAATAACTCTTCATTATCGAAAAAAAAATCGAAGTAGGTCACCCCCGAAGGGGGACAGCAACATAGCGGAAAGAATTTATTTGTCATCGTTAACACTATTACTACTAATGTTAGTACTAAGTTCATGGCTGATGGGTAGAGGATGGCTTACATGTCGATCTGAACAAAGTCCTCCTCGATCTCAATGGGATTTGCGTGATTCAAGTGCCCTTGCTGGGCCGCCTCGAGCGCCTTCAGTCTGTCATCCATATTGATCATATGGGTACGCAATGACGCCAGTTGCTGGCTCATGCCACGCAACATGCTGAAGAGATCTTCCTCCTCCGCGAACCGGCGGCGGGGAGGGGCGTCGGGGGCTGGGGGCTGGGCGACTGGATGAGAAATAAATAATAGAATCTTAGATTCAAATCCAATCAACAGCCCATCTATCGAAGGCTTAGGCCCCATCCGGCGGGGGCAGTAGATCAGATTCTATTTTGAATCCGTTCCATTATCAAAATGTCTTCGGACCAAAGATCAACCATAGTTCAACAATCTAAGAGCACATCAGTATAATGCAGAAATGAGAAGGATAATAGGATATACTTACAAACTGACCCTATGGTCTTATTCTTTCACCGTCTATGTTCTGAGAGTAATCGGTCCTTGAATGACCGACTCTACCGTACGCATAGCATTTGTGAGTCTAGTTTAGTTAGTACTGAATCAACATAGCGATCATGATACTTACTTCGATAACCTTGGCCATTTTGAGATGCATAGGGCTTCATTTGCTGGGCTATAGTCTCTGGTATTGGCAAATTATACCGGACGATATGATATACCGAGAAAAGTGGAAACTTCTCAATGCGATAGAAGTCGAGTAACCCGCCTTGATGGAGTCGATTACTTTCTTATTTCATTTGATTGAGTTTGGCCAATCGGGACACGATGGGATTTTCTAAGAGAGCAGATAGAATATCATCTGATCTTACCTCCTCAATTAGATTGGACAAGATCAAATTGGTTGAAGGATAGGATTAGAAAGATGGGAGACGAGGAGGAGAGAGAAAGAGAAGAGAAGAATCGGCGTGATAGGGAGGTTATCTATTTATTTTTACCATCTATGTTGTGAATCCTTGATGTCTCAGCTACCAGCTATGTGAATCCAACTCGCTTAGTAGTATGACATTCACAAGAAATGGCGAAGGTGACAAGAAGAAAAGCTTACATTAACTAGGTAAATAGGGCACTGACCTACCTTGGTTATTCATACTATGGACATTCATACAATTAGCGAGCTAGTGAATCCAGCTGGATTATGGCAGTCAGTGAGCGAACAGTGTGGCCGGGACCTGTTCCTGTTCCAGTTCCAGTGCTACAATTCCCATTCACTACATCTTTATTCCACTAGTTCATCGCTTTGTGCGGTCGACTTCGTCATGAGAGAGAGCAGGAGGGGATGTAGCTGCAACCTGGGGTATGCCTCGCTTCTGGGCCGTCAGGGCTTCCTGGGGCTTTCGCTTGCTTACTTGTGGGAGGTGGCTAGGTAAAGATTCAATGCTTTTGCGGTGGGGAAAAGACGATATGAAATAGCAACAATATTGAAAAAATAGACGTAGAAGTAGGCAAAAGCTTTTGGTGGATACAAGATTTGACCGAAACATGGTCATACAGACCAAGGACACTTTGTACGAAAATGACCAAATGGCAAGGCTCTTTCCCAAGAAGAAAGCTATATTACAACAAGACCAACTGAACTGGCGATATATGCTGCGAGGGCTCATATCATCAGCCCATATCAAAAAGTCGCCGGGGCCGGGTATCGATACGGTGAGGCTTCAGGTAAAGTCGCTTTGGGCTTCCTTTCGGTCAGTGGAGTGGTGCGTTGGGAACCGGGTTGCTGTAGGGGCTCGTGAGGTCTTATCGGGTCGCAGAGTGAGACTTCGCGTACTTAATGTCATCGCTAGGCACTAAAATGTCGCTGTTGGGCTCATTGTGAAATGGTAAATATGGGTTTGCTGCTTAGTGGGACCGGTTGTGCGGCGGATAGTTGTATGTAAACTGGTCGGGCAATTGTCGCGTTAGGGTTGTTGGACTCCGCACGTGACGTGATCCTACTTCGGGTATCGTCGACTGCAAAGAATGATTAGAGACCACCCTTCAGACTCGAGTTCCAGTCTTGTCGGGCTTCTGGCTGGTGTTGCTTTCGGCCAAGTAATCGTCTACAACTGCCCCTTCGGTGATGGGGCCGTGGTAGAACTTTTTGCCACTGATGTACCAGTAGACCAGGGCAAACAGCAAGACGAAGACCAGGAAGACGCAGGCGTAGTTCATCTTGAAATAAAAACTGTCAGCCATGTCGATACCACCTAAAAAGAGAGCAAGCATCACTTACATTCTCGGCTGTCACCGGCCTTGCAGTGGGAAGGACAAAGATGATTGAAACGAAGAGAGTCCACAGACAAGCCCAGGCATTGACGAACGGGCTGAGTTTGCCCATGTGCCAGGGTCCACGCTTGAACTTGCCAAAAAAGAGTTTGCAAAGAATCGGAATGCAGTAACTCCAGTCGAGAGCAATGGAGCACAGGGTAAACACGGCAGATATCGCCGTGTAGGAGCCCAGCGCAATGAGATTGATCGCGATGCAAAAAAAGGTAGATATCCACACAGCATTCAATGGGGTTCCTGTCTTGGAATTGACCTGGGTCCAGACAGAGGAGAAGGGCAACATCCTATCGCGCGCGCAGGCGAAGACAGTCCGACCGAGAGCTTGCATGGCGGTCCATGTCACGAACTTGATGATTAGCAACGCTGAAACGGTAAAAACGATTCCACCTGTCTTTCCAAGACTGTTATAGAAGATCTGCGCAACGGGCTGCTGTGTTGGAGAGCTCAGAATTCCACTCACATCGCCCATGCAGAAGCAAAGAACGATGTTGAATACAAAGCCGGCAAGGTACGTAAATAGCATCGCCGAAGAGATAGCCCATGGAACCATAACCTCTGGATTCCGAATCTCCTCTGATAGGTGCGACGCAGCATCGTAGTCTGTGAGACACCAACTCGAGGAAAGGAAACCAAATAGAAAGCTGAAGCCAATGGGTTGCCATCCAGTGCTCGACTCGATGTGACCGAAGACGTAGGAAGCGTCGTGCTTCTTTTCGGTCATAGCCAACAAAGCGATAGAGCAAGAGACAAGAACCAGGATGTGAAAGATCACATAGAACTTAGTTATCTTCTCCATCCAGTATGTCGAAAGGGAATTGATGAGGCCAGTGGTGATGGTCAGCGCGGCCATGACCCCGACAGTGGTGCCGGTAGTGATTTCATAGTCAAAATCTCTAGCCATTGAGACAGCTGCGAGCAGCATCTGTGCTCCACCATATTCTGAAGATGCTACACCACAAATCTGTCCCAAGAGGTTCAGCCATCCGGTAAGCCTAGAACAAAATGTCTTAGTACCCGGCATAGCCCGAGGAGCAAGCGGACGACACATACCAACTTATTGAAGCGACCCATCCCTGCGGAACCAATCTAGAGATTGTAAAATACCTAGAATTCGACGTTAGAACTGGCGTTCCTAGTCCTGTTGTAGAGGTTTCTGGGGACGAAGGATGTGGATGTCGGACTCACAAACCCCCCGAAGTCGGGTATGCTGAGGCTAATTCGGCAACGGAGCACTAGCATAACCCTATCAGCGATGCGACACCACCAACGTCGTGTTCAATCGACGGCGCTCTACTCACTGCAAGGCACATGCAACCGAATCCAGAAATTAACCAACACCAAACGACAGCACTACTACCTCCGGCTTCCAAAGGATAGATCATCGTTGTCATCACAGTCGCGAACAATCCCGAGATGCTGACGGCGAAGGAGAAGGTAGAAAATAATCCGAACTCTCTCTTCAAGACGGGTTTGTACCCAAATTCCGCCGCAAGCTGAGCATCCGCATGGTCCATCGTCTGAGCCTTGTCCGGTTGTAAGGCTGAGCCAGGGTCTACTGCCTGGTCACTGGGTCTGATGCCCTCCATAGTTAGCTGACAAGATCGTGCAGAGCACCGGGATTCATCCAAGAAGACAGATGCTGATGAGATGACCAGGGATAGAGAAAAAGTCTTTCGGCGTGATTATAATTTGCATCTAAAATTCTGAGGGGCATGGCTACTTAAGAAAGTTTTCATCATTCTTCGAGACTGCAATTCAACCTAAGATACTTTAGGAAAGGTCTCACAAGATGCCGGCGTTGGCCGATTAGAGCTCAATAGATTAAAAAGAAGTTGAACTACCTAGTCAAGCAGACAAGCCATTGGTGGGGTCTGATAAAGCCCCTGCCCCTCCAGTCTGCCCGGTCATTCGATGATAGATAAGACACAGAGCAAGAACAGCAGTCAGTGAGTGAACAGACAGTGAGTGGGCGGGGGGGCCTTTTCCAGGTGCAGTGCTGCAGTGCTGCAGTTCCCGCCCACTGGACCGCTTTCCTCAACCGAGTCTAGTGTCTGGGTAAGCGTTGCACTAACCACATTCCAATTGATTCGTATAATTCTTCTTCAAACTGTTTCATTGGCCGACAGGATTAGTCCGAGCGCCACGTGGAACTTTTTGTACACAGAGAGGTCACCCACTGGTCGAGGCTCCGAAAACTTCCACCCTTAGATGCGAGGAAGAGTGGGGATTAAAGACTCCCCGTGTTCGACTATTTGGCATGTGATAATGGAGATCGCTTAGAATTTTTGTTGGGATCAGAACCCAAATGGTATCTTTCTGGGAGAAGCAAGGGACCATTTCAGAATGGTTGAGAAGGGCTGCCAGAATTACACATTATAATCATGTAAGGTTAATGATTATTACAGGCCAGGATTCAGGGCAAAAAAGCACTACGGAGTAGAGCACTAGGACAACTGGTGTGATGCAACCCAAGGATCAACGAGGTGGTCGACTATCAATGGGCGGTTGCCATTGGTGCATGATCCATGTGATTTTGACGAAGCTGCAGCGAAAGAAATGCTTGGCTTCTTCAGGCAAATCCTAGATAAGCACACCCACAAGAGGCCTAGGTCGATAAGTGTAAGCACCGATATGCGCCACGACGAAAAACTCGTTTTCCCGAAATCAACACATATTTTAATCATCGCAGAGGGACAAGAACCAGACAACATTTTATCCCGGGCGGAAAGGCTCGCAGGGGTGTCGTCGCGAAATACGAGCAGACCCCGGAGTCTCTACTACGATAGCCTGGGGCTTCCCTTCCAATTGATTACTATCGGACAAGGGTCATACTTCCGTCTTGGCACTTTCTAGCAGTCTGTGATGCCATCCGGAAAGAGGGTGCGTCAGATCTAGAACTCAGCCCAGGCAGCGCTAACTAGGGTTTAAGAAGGCTATCGCCTACCATACCTGTTCGCGTCAGATTGCAATTCTTGTTGGTATCGGAAAATCGGGAATAGTTCATAAACGTTTTCTCGGGAAGTATGACGTTCATCGGGCTCGGATAAATTAAGAGCAAATCCCATTCGAGATTCTGATGGCTGATGGTCTAGATGATCTCTGGTGGTCCGGCTGCAGTACAGGTACCCAATTGGCTTACATATTATTTTCAATCTGCTAAACTCAGTCTCCCATGCGCAGACAAGCCCCTTAGGTTAGTAGGATCATAGCAACTTCATCCGCTGCGCGACTATGCAACACACAACAATAAATGCAACAAAACACCCCACAATCCCAAAGAACCACCCCAGCCCATCAGCATTCTGCCCCGGAACGGGCACATTCATCCCCCACAGCCCCGTGATCATATGCAACGGCACAAAGATACTCGCGAGGACCGTCACCTTGCTCAGAATCTCGTTGATGTTCAAGCTCAGCCGGATGTTGTTGACGCTCATCTGCGCCAGGAAGTTCGCCTGCGACCGACCGACAATCTCGTCGAAGTGAGACAGACTGGTCAGCGTGGTGATTAGATGGTCCTGCACGTCGCCCAGGTACACGATCATCTCCGCTTTCGAGAAGACGGCGTTCTGGCTCTTCGCCTGGCAACGCTTGACGAACCCGTTGAGGACGTCGTTCTTCCCGCTCAGGCAGTTGGTGAGCTGGGTGATACTCTTGTGGAGGCGGTCGACCAGTGGGATGATCGCTTTGATGTCATCGGCCCGCGCCATGAACACTTGGTCTTCGATGGCGTCACAGTCGCGCTCCGCGGCTCGCATGTAAGGCGCGAAACTGTCGACGATATCGTCGCTGTTACCTTGTCAGCCTCATCCTCTTGATCCGATTTCGAACTATTTCCGGAAATAGGGAACTCACATCAAGGCATAGCAGATCCATTCACTCGACATGATTGACGGATCCTGCATCCGGTGGATTCGATCTAGCACCCGCGACACATGGTTGCATCCTTTGGGAGAAAACGTGACGATGGCGTTCTTGAAGACGAGGATATATAACCCGGCCGAGTCAGGGATGGTGTGTGGCTGACTAGTCAAAGACTTTATCCGCTCCATGCTGTCGCCCTCCGTGGCTGACAGCAGGGTCTGGAACGAAATCAGATAGTAATTCCGGAAGGTTTCGATCTTCTCCCGTGGCTCGCGCGTGACGATATCTTCGGCCGTCAAGGGATGAATCGAAAGAGCTTGCCCGACCGCCTTGACATCCTCTTCAGAGGCGTTGCAGATGTCCAACCACCATGCGTCTGCTTTGAGCTCATCTGATTCTGGGAGTTGCTCGGACCGGTCGGCCAGGAGACCTTCAAAGGTGGAGGCTACCGTGACCTCTTGAGATTGACAGGAAAAGTGGGTGAAGCGAGGAGTGTCTTCCGGATGCATTATGTGCGTTTATGAACTGGCACCAGGCGGCCAGGGAGAGTCGAACATTAGATTTTGTCGGATGGCAGGAAGGTCCGCAAATGTGGATGTTCAACCCATTGACTTGTAGGCGTCCGATTTGTAGGACTGGATGTGACTCGGATGGCCGCAGATGATCCCATACGTGGTGTTGTACTGACAGATCAGCAGTATGACTTGAGATTGAGAAAAGAGGATGGAACTGTTTTGAGGAAAAGTCAGTAGGGAACTTGAGGGAAGTACACCCCCTGGGCAGCCAGCCCCGTAGGGCTGAAAGGGTGTGGAGACTTTGGGGTCCGGGTGGAGCCGGCAAACTCAACTTTTGCCTTGGAAGCCCAGTCAAATTCACCAGACGCGGCCTCATGCTTGCAGAAAAGGGACCCGGTTGGCTACCTCCTGGTTCCACTTTACCTGGCCAGGAAGTCGGAAAGAGCGGCAAAGATATCAGCCAGATTGTACAAATCCAGGCAGCACAATTCTCGACGTCAGAGCCCGTGTCTCAATCCCCTTGCCACCTGTGCGTCAATCAAATAGAGTGCATTCCTTTAAATAGCACCGTGGCTCTGGGAAAGCCCACCTCTAGCATGGTGGATATAAAGACCGACCTCCCTTCCAGGGATTGAAGCTGGATAATAGAATAACCTAAAAGGCAGACTAGGCCCTACCCCCAGTACCATGCAATAAGACCCCGTGACTATTGGTCATCGTTAAGATTGACAAACATGACAACTTCTATCCTGTAAGATGACGGTCATGAAGCAAATTGATTTGCAGTTTCTGATCTAACAGGCGGACTACGGTGTCGATCGTTAAGTATGCCGTCCTGCTGGTTTTGCGGCCCTTGCTTGTAGTGATAGCTACCGGGGCGATCGTGTCACTATACCGTTCTGGGCTGGCAGCCTTCCAGTCGATTTTCTATGAGCTGTACGTCTCGAGCTTCTTCCCTCATTCCCCTCACTGATCCAACGCTAGATTACTTGCTGCATAACATGTCGATTACATATCATCGCTGTACATCTGAATGTCATAATTAGCGTGCCTGCATCCGTTGGTCTCCATAAGCGGGTCCCCTTTCCGTTATACTAGACTCTTTCTACTACAACAACCATTTCATCCACACTTCTAGTTGTATGACGTACCTTCCCCAACAACCACCCTCCAGCACACTCTTCTCACCGATGATATCTTCATGACGCCTTCCTTTCTCGCAGAGAGACAAAAAAAGATGCCGCGACTGGGACTCGAACCCAGAATCTGCACTCCACACCGCTAGCATAAGGCTAGTACGGGGGCTCTGCAATGTTAATACCACTACACCACCGCGGCTGTTGTTGTACAGTTGTACTCGAAACTAAAATATAGCCCCATTTTTCTGAATGCTTCAGGATGCATCTTTTGCTTGTACCACTGCAGATTCATGTGGAAAGTTATTTTTGAGTAGATAGGATTAGAGGGGATGATGGGTAGTTTACTATGGATCATTTAAAAAACTAGAAGCCGAGGTAGGGCTGCTGCAATCTTCAGTTCAGTCTTGTCTTGCCTGCTGTTAGTGTTTTCCCATATTCCTAGGAAAGAGATCCAGCAAAGAGGGTTCGTCCCGGCCCTAGGGCCTTAGGCAGTGAGAAAAATGAACTCGCACCCTCCACTATTTGGTTCAGAAACGCCACATCTACGCACCGCCGACCTGATCGCTCTTCTGTTTGATTCATATGGTAAAAGGCATTCTCACGGCGAATATGGTGACAATTTCAAAGTGTAACTAGTCCTGAGTATGTAAGAGAAAAGAACCACCCGAAGGAGGGTGTTCAAACACTTTTACAGTGATTGTAGCCGATGGGTAGTATCGCTTTTACTTTATCGAGATCGAATCGCTTAGCTTGTCCCGGTCGTGCATGTGCTACAACAAAAAAGAGCCTATAGACTAAGTGGACTGCATCCGGCGATTTCCCTGCCTATCTCCCCTCATCTATACAGCCAGCATCCTCAACATCATACAAAATACCTCACCTCCGATATAAATTAGAAACCTTCCATTCGCAATATCTTTAGCTCTTCAGCACTGTACTAAGATGAGAACCCATTCCAGCACCCATCACCATAAACAACCAGCCAAATTATACCTAACCCCTCAAGGCACACCCAGCTCCGCCACCGCAACACCAATTCCCTAAATCACAATAACCCACGAAGCTCCATCACCTAAAACACGAAGAAGTAACCCACCCCTCGTATCCGACATCACGCGTGGGAACGGAAGCACAGCCCCCGCGGCGAACGCCCCGTGCCCGACTCCGCGCCACAAGCAAACCGCAACCCGCAACCCGCAAGCGCACGCCAGCCAACCGCAGGGAAGAGAGTCCGGTCCCGATGAAGGAAGCCTTGCGGATCGACCATCGCCGTCACCAGGTTCACCATACACCAGAACCTGCAAGGCTCATCCCGCTTAGCATACTTACTTTGACCTTGGTAGCCTCATCTCCCCCCATGACTCAGCTCAGCCTTGCTCGATCACCCTCATCCGGTGAATGACGCAGCGAGCACAGCGACGGAAGTAGGGAAGTAGGGATATAAGACTACCTACCTACCTACCTTACCCACTAGCCTAGCTTTGCATGGATTCCACTTTGCCGCTACAAAACTCAAGGCAAAGCTCAAAGCACCGTGACAACTATCGCAAGAATTCAAAACATACTGCTTTCCAACCCAGGTCCAATCCTTAGACCAAAGAAGAAGGAAAGCCCATATCGATCAAGCCTTCACACATCCAAAGCCAGGAGCCCACCTGCTCAGAGACATCGCGAGAGATCGCATCTTCCTACTCGTGATATAATATTCGACACGCTGTTCTCGGGGAAACTACCGCAGAACGAAACAATGTGCTTCTCCTCTCGCAGCGAGGAACGGACCTCTCCGGCGCGGTATTCCTCATCTCATAAACTGTCGTCGAGGACGAGCTCGTATCCGCGACGACACGCGGCGCATGGGGTTTATGTGGATGGTGGGGGTGGGGACTATAGTGGTGGGGGGCATCATGGTGGTGGACATCATGGAGGAGGGGGTCACCATGGTGGAGGAGGTTGTGGTGGCGGCGGAGGGCATAGTGGAGGGGGTGGTTGTGGAGGGGGTGGCGGAGGGTCTTGATTTCTCGAGGGAGGGTCACGACACATATTAGATAAAATGCGGGGGCATTCTCCGTAGCGAGGGAGTGGGTGCGTGAGGCTAGAATATGGTTAGAAGATGAGCGTGGGAATGATTGATGTTGGGCTCGAGGGCGTCGCGATCGTGATTTATGGCTAAGTATACAACAAGCACTAAGATATCTATACTAGAATACATGGTCTGATTCAATTACTCCCGCTGGAGCACCTCCTCCGTGGTCTGCACCAAGATCTCAAACGCCCGGCGGATATACTTCTCCTCCGCGGCCGGGTTGGCGCTGACGACACGGATGACATACACCCCCGCGATGACCGTCGACGTGATGAAGATCTCGCCGCGGGAGTTGATCAGCTCGTAGACCTCCTTGGTCAGCGCGTTGGACGCCTCGTCCGGCTGCAGCACGGACGCGCCCTCCGTCACCGCGGCCTTGGGGCTCTTGATGCGGAACACGGTGAGCGCGAACGCGGGCTCGGTGATCAGCTCGAACATGTCCGGACGGCTGCGGATCAAGTCGGCGAACACCTCGCCGATCCCGATGGTCTTACGGATGTAGTCCTTCATCCCGGTGAGGCCGTAGCTGCGCATCACGAACCAGATCTTCAGCGCCCGGAAGCGCCGGCCCAGGGACATGGACCAGTTGCGGTAGTCGGTCACCTTGCCGGAGTCGGAGTACTCGTTGCGGAGGTAGGCCGGGGTGATGTCCAGGGCGTTGGTGAGGTCGTACCGGTTGCGAACGAACAGGCAGCTATCATGCCGGGTGTCAGCATGGCACTAACCGAACAATTCTTGGGACAACATACCTTGCATCGAAGTTGACCAGCAACCATTTGTGCATGTTCAGGTTGAAACTATCCACGCCCTCCGCAAAGTCCTTGGCGATGTACTGCCACTCGTCCGCCACCAGGGCGGCGCCCGCATACGCCGCATCGATATGCACCCAGATCCGCTGCCAGTGGGGCTTCTCGCGCAGCACCGCCTTGATCTCCGCGAACCGATCCACGGCGCACGTGTTGGTCGTTCCGAATCCAAGTGTGATGAAGTAAGGCGTCAGCCCGTCCTTGTCGCACTGCTCGAGCACCTCGCGCAGTCCCGCCGCCGTCATCTCCAGGTTATCCTCCAGCCGAGCCGTAACGCTGCGGAAGCGGGTGCCGGCCAGCAGGGAGCCCTTGGCGGTGCTGCTGTGCGCCTGGTTGCTGGCCAGGGCGACCAGCCGGGGCCGCAGCTCCATCATGCGGTCCTCATATTCCACGGTATCCGGCTTGAGCCCCTCCGCGACAACCTGCTCCGTCACGCGCCGCTCGCGCGCCGCGATCATCATCGTCGCCACCGTGTCGCTGGCGGTCACCTGGATGACGCCGCCGCCGCGGTTCTCGGAGGTACTGAGAAAGCACTCCGGCAGCGCCAGGGCCTTGGCCAGCCAGTCCATCACGATCGTCTCCAGCTCCGTGCAGGCCGGCGAGCAAAGCCAGTTGAACGCCGGCGCGGTGAACGCCGCCGAGTACATCTCCCCCAGGATGCTGGGGTAGGTGACCCCCGCAGGGAAGAAGGCCATGAAGTTGGGCGACTGCCAGTGCGTGAGCCCCGGCTTGATCTTGTCCTCGATGTCCGCCTGGATCTGCGACCATTCTTCCGGCTGCTCCGGCGGGTTCTCGGGGATCAGAGGGCGGAGGTAACCGGGTTCGACGGTGGGGAGGACACGCTGGGAAGGGAGACCTTCGAAGTAGTTGATGACTGCTGGGATTAGCACCAAACCAGTATTCCATCAACCCGGAGACTGACTCTCATCAACCGCAGCATGAGCTGCTGTTCTGAACTGTTCGCGATCCATGTGCGGGGAAAGACTCGGCGCTGCGGAAGACGCCGCTCGAAGGGTACCGGAGGAAGGAAGGAGTATAACTCAATCAAGGTAGAATCACAAAGCAAGAAAGCGACAGACAGCCTCCAACAACCAAGAAAAAGGCCCAGACAATGTACAATGGCGATGAGACAAGAAAGGATCCAGTGTAGCGAAGAAGAAGAAAGAGCAGCTTTTTTATCGATAAGCCTGTGGGGAATTTGTGTCTCTCGTCAGCGGCAGGGCGCGCGCGCGCGGCCATTCCGCCATTCCGCATTTCCGACGTTCCGAGCCATGCGCTATCCCCACTTTAGTTTAGTGTCTTGAGCCATACAAATTGCCTGGAATATCCTTCAATACGCGATTCATAGAGAGCAGACCTCATACTAGGTTATGCGCCAATAGGGTCTCCCAGAATAATTGTCGCAGCAAGCGCTAGGAGGTGATTAAGTGCTGCGCGCCCTGTCGTTGACAAGTGCTCCGCCCCCGCAATTCTCTTATCATCAGCGAAGCCGGAAAAGGTAGGCTAATTGATAGCTGGTATGATCCTGATTCAAAGCTAGGCGTATACTGCGGTCAACAAGAGCACGTCAGATTGATTGCCTCCTGATTTCAGTCCTACACTTCTACACTGCTAGTCAGTCATAATGTTGGGATTTCTCATAACTTGTGCCTCTCGTAATGAGAACTTCCTTCAGGAAATCACAGGTTGGCTTTCTTTCCTCGATTTTTAACAATGAGCCATGGCGGAGATCTTCTGGTATACATGCAATTGGAGCATTTCCGCTATTTTTGAAGGGGGCTTTTCTTAACACTTCAGTTTCTTACAATGAACCACAACCAAGATCCCGCAACATGTATATCCATCATACAACTTCTTGAGCATCTCCAGTACATACGACGGAGTTCTCATAGCGGGATGACATGGCTCGTGTATATAAGACAACCAACTCCTCATCGATGAGGTGAGTGATCCGACATCAACCCCTCAGTCAGTCAGTGGATGCAAAAGATTGATTCTTCATATCAAGCTCACACCCAATCCGAAGCCTAGTTGCAAGAAAGGTGAGTCTGCAGAATGCCGACCCCTCCCAACACCCCATTTGTCCTCCAATGGCCGGGATCTTTGCTCCCACCAGAGGACGTAGACTCCTCGGATGAAGACAATATACTCTCTTCCGACTCCGATTCAGAGGCTGACACTGATTCAGAACCCTCCAATGATGGGGGTAACTGGCCCGAATCCGGTTCCGACCTCCTGAACCCGTTCGACGGGATTGTAGACACGCTCTGCTATAAGAGTGACGTAACTGTGGTCATCCACAATGGCAGATGGCAGTATAAGATGCTGTGCAGCTCGCGACACCTCGCGGAAGCCTCCCCATACTTCTATGCTCTGTTCGAGCCCAACTTCGAGGAGGGCATCCGGTTCAGAGAGACCGGCCATTTGACCCTTACTTACGACGACGTCAATCCTGCAGCGTTCTACACGGTCATGCAGGCTGTCCACGGTAGGTGGGCCAATATGCTGAGCGGCGGTATCGAAATGGCCTTGCTCAAGGATATTGCCCAGGTGGTTGACAAGTTCCATCTGTTTAGGCCCGTGATGCCGGTTGTAACCACCTGGGTGGAGAACATGTGGCCCGGCGACCCGGAGCCGTCCGATGCGCAGGTCATCGACTGGATGCTGTACATCATGTGGGTCTTCAACGTGCGCGACGGCTTCAAGGAAGCCACGGGCACGCTGATCATGCGACATCCGCACATGGTCCCGCCTCCCGACGCCGTGCTGCCACTTCCGATCTACGAGAAGATCAACGTGGCTAGAAGCAACATGTTGCGCGAAATGCGCGTGGCGCTGCGGGACGAGATCCAACGCGTCCGAGGCTTCTGTAACCTGGCCGATCCCAACGGCGACCAGCGCACCCTAATGTGGCGGAAGATCCTGCGCCTCGCGCGGTATCCGCTGTGCACTGAAATGTCCCCTTCGAAACTCCTGCGACTGGTCCACCAGGGCAAGCAATGCGTCCAACGAACTTATGACCGGTTGCACCTCGTGGATAAACCAACACCACGGGCCTGCTCGTCGTATGGAGATCGGCTGGTGGAGACATTGGAGCAGGCTGTCGCAGATCCAGGACTGACGTTTGGTGACACCCGCCTAGATTCGGCCTGGAATCACCACTGGCCTTGGAATGCCCCTGCCGTGGATTTTGATCATGTCGGCTGGCCTTACGAGATTGATGGCTATGACGTCAACAATTGGGACTTCGAAGATCTGAGAGATATGAAGGAGATGGGCAGACATTGGGTGGAACCACACTTTGAAGAGTAGTTTGCATGTACGGAGTAAGTAGCCTGGGATGTCCAAACGGATAGACCCTTATCGATGATATTATTGTATGCCGATTTCCCCGCACTCACGTGCCTCCAGTTTGTAATCATCGTAGTTGAACAACGTCAACTTCGTCAACTTCGTCATCTTTCCAACCTTTCTTCCTTCCTCTTCTGCATTCGAAACATATTCCAACAAGAGAACCAACCCAACTCATCATGCCTGTCGCAAAGGCTATCGTTGACGACACCGTCCTTGCTGAGACTGCATCGTGGGAAACGGTCGAAGGCAACATTTACGTAGGCTCTCAGTCCTGGTCCATTTGTTTGGCTAAGCTCACATCCATCAGTTTCCTCCTTCAGCAATCAAGGATGAGTCTCTCTTTGTCCCGACTGATCTTTCTACGTTCTGTCCATGGAAAGGACATGCTTCGTACTACTCCGTTGTAGTGGGAGGTCTGTCATTGGAGCCTGCTTCTGCTTTCCAGAAAGTATGACTGACATCGTGCATCATTCAGAAAAAACATATCCTAATGCAGCGTGGTATTATGCCAAGCCATACGACGCTGCCATGAATATCAAGGATCATGTGGCTTTCTGTGAGTTCACCGCATCAACTTAGGAGCTCGAAGCTGATGGATTGCCCCGGTCAGACACTAGTAAGGTCAATGTGACGGTTGAAGACTAGCGGGTGATAATTAGCCACTTCGATATTTGGTGCAACAGCTTGGATTTAGTGCTGGTTTCAAGTGTACAGACCATGAATCATGCCCTCTATGAATTGTAATTTCCGTGCAAGACTTCGAAATATCTCATGCGACAACGGACTCGAAAACGGGATCATCGAAACAGAGCCGTCCAAGCATCTAACAGTGACAAGTCCCTTTCGTTCACCTCCAACCATCATCAACTGAACGCCAAAGGGCGATTGCCAGGCAGGCTGGTATCCGTCAACTCATCAAGTAACTCCGTCCAATCCGCAGACTCTAGTGTTAAAATGTTGCCGCTTTCCAGCATTTCTGACCAAATTTCTTCAAATTGTCCATCAGGAGGCAAGTCTGTGGCTGTGGTATCTATTGTAACATCATGCAAATCGATCGCCGTGGATGGTGTATTGTAAACTCCCGTCATGGCTGGATTGATGCGCACTGGTTCTTTGACCAGTCGAGGTCCAAGCGGCGCATTGGATGGATTGACCTCGGGTGGTGCGGCGAATGATTGAGTGCTGCTCTTCCAATGTCTCCGTAGTACGCTCATCATCGCATCTATACCTTCGCGTACCAGTGAAGATGACTCGTGTGCCTTGCTTAGCATGCGGCAGGCGTCGAGCACTTCCTCCTTCCTTCTTTCCGCCAGGATATCATCCCAGTTGAAGCAAGCATCCATCAAGAGAATCACAGTAGCCATGAACACATGGTGAGTGACAGACCAAACCACTGAGACGGGAGGATTATAGCCGAGGTCGCCCTCGTCTAAAATCTTCCTGATTTCGATTACTTTTCGAGCGGATTGGAGGCCGATGAGATGAGACCACGCAAATGTGGGCTCACGCGCGCCACGGATGAAGTGATGCCGATGCAATCGGCACAGCCGAGAGAAGAAGCCTTGCTGTAGGACATACCTCTGCCATGCAATGGCCGGTCTCTCTTTATAAATGGGCTCAAATCGGCGCTGGGAGCCCGGATCGAGGCGGAAGAATTCCGGGATTTCTGAGATCAGCTGATGGAATTTGCGATCCAGCTCAAGTATTTTGCTGTAGTCTAGCTCTAGACCATGAAGGTGATCGTGTGACGTCGCGTCAATGATTTCACGACATATGATTGCCAACTTAAGGCGCTGGAGCGCATAGGACATGTCTGTAGGTACGCAGCTGGGCAGTGACGTTACAGCACCTTCCTTCTCGATAAGCTCGTCGTCGATATTCGATGGTTGTTGAACGTTCATATGATTCTTTTGTATCGAGTATGTCCATTCTTGGGGACCAGTCAAGTTACCAAGGATCCTTGATCGAAACTTTCAGCGAATGCAGTTATTTTAGTCACAGATCCAGTGAAGCTTACCAGTCATAAGATACCAAGTCCCACCAGAGCCGTCTTTTGAGTTCTACTTCTAAGCAGTCAAACCCAGTCGCTTCTCGTTCCTCTCGAGCTCGCGGCGAATCGATGCAATGGAGCATCAGAATTTTAGCCTGGCTAATAATAGACCCCAGCGCGAAAAGTCCGCTGACTGTTGGCTGTATGTTCCAAACGTAGAGATTGTGCATGACAACCATGGTCGCTTGCAGCCCTTCTATCGTGGGAGATACGGTATAATTACTCTGGATCAGGGCCGCACCAGTCAGGTACGAAAACTCGCGACTGCAGGCCTCTGCATCGGCAGAACTCTCCAGGGACAGTTGCAGGTAAAGAGAGCTTGCCATTATACTGAATATTAAAGCCAGATGATCGAGAATTATCGGTGATCCAACTTCAACCGAGCGATAGATGTCATCCACCTGGGATTTGACGCGACTTGGAATGATAATATGGTATAAGGGCCCGACGTAGTCGATGTAGTATTGAAACAGTGACATTGCCTGGTCTCTATCAGGGAGGTACGCCCTCAAGTCCACCGTCGCTGGGTTCTCTTTGGAAGCAGACCGGTCCTTGTACAAGTATGCGAGCGAGGATATGGAGGGACGAGCTTCCGGAGTTGGGATTGGGTTTCCAGTTCTTTGAGGCTCACGCAGCCCATCGCGCAGCCAATCTGGAGTGGCTGTTGGAATCCTCGCGGCCATGTGAATATTTTCCAGCCAGTCGGCTGTTTGTATCAGCTCCCTATTGTTCTTCGAGGCTAGAGTCTTAGTCGACGAGAGAGTCTGCTTATCTTGCGGACTCTGAGCGAGCACCGGGCCATCATGGCTTGATGTCGGGGTATCTCGGAGTCTGCTGTCTCTTGCGGTAGCCCCAGGTCGTTCATATTTGCAGGTCAATCTGCGAAGAGAACAACTTGCACATGGTTGCTGTCGATCACATTTGATTTTCTTTGTCCTACATGATTCACAGGAGACAGGGTCCTGGCGAGGCGTTCGCTTCGGTTGAGGATCGGGAGGTTCTGGTGCGGCCTTTCGCTTCATATTGAGATTATCTGCTGGCCTGAATCAGATTGTGTCACCTACAAAGGGATCACAACTCCTGGGATTGTAGGTAAGTATGACAAGCTACCAAATCCGTGGATCACCAATCATCGGGGGCTGAAGCATCTCGATGAGTAGATGGCTAACAGCGGAAGTGTAATTGGCAACAGGAAGTTGGGAGGCTGTCTAGTTGGCGGCCCCGCTCGGAGAGTCCGCGGAGAGTCCGGGCGCCGGAGCGGACCATCCAGCACCTTTGCTGAGGAAGAGCCATTCATTCATTTCATAGTACTTGTGCTACAGACAGCCGTGCCAGCAAACAAACAAGCACAATCCATACGTCTCGGACACTCCGGACGGAGAAAGTTCATATTTACTACTACTTGTCTCATCACTTTATAAAAGCATTCAAATGCCTACTATAGCGATGACTCTGCTCGAGCTCATATCCAAGACATCCACCACAATCAGCAGAAGTCGATCGACCTTCCACGATGGGTAGCTCCGATCAACCTTCGAAGCCCCAGAGCGAATACA
The DNA here is from genome assembly GCF_003184695.1 of Aspergillus brunneoviolaceus CBS 621.78. Classification (NCBI taxonomy): domain Eukaryota; kingdom Fungi; phylum Ascomycota; class Eurotiomycetes; order Eurotiales; family Aspergillaceae; genus Aspergillus; species Aspergillus brunneoviolaceus. Next base: position 28,353 of record NW_020290763.1, on the reverse strand, counting down.
CGTGAGTCTCTGCTGACATTCAATCAGCAGCTCTGAGCAAGCTGACAGACTCAGACCACGAGCATGTCTCATGCTTCTAGGATCTTTCACTGGTGTCTTCTGCACAGTCGGCTTTGTGAACTCATTTGGCCTGTTCGAGGAGTACTACTCGAAAGCTCAGCTGGCGGATGAGTCCCAGTCCACCATCGCCTGGATCGGAGCACTGGCTGTATTTTTTATCTTCTCTGTATCACTTGTGTCGGGCCCATTACTTGACACAATTGGGCCAAGGGTTCGTCTTTCTACACTGCAGCCAGACCACCCGCCCCAAACCCGGCTAACTTGCGAGCAGATCCTCCTTTGCACAGGATCCTTCGGGACCGTCTTCTCACTCATGATGACCTCTCTCTGCAAGGAGCTATACCAGTTCATCCTCGCCCAGGGGATTCTTCTCGGGATCTCCCAATCACTCCTCACCTGCCCCATGATAGCTCTCGTGGGCCAGCACATCAAGGTCAATCGGGGTGCAGCAGTGGGGATCGTCATCTCCGGCTCCTCTCTCGGCGGCGTCGTCTGGCCCATTGCAGTCAACAACCTCCTCCAGAACCCGCGGATTGGCTTCGGATGGACCATGCGCATCGTCGCATTCATCATGACCCCTCTTCTGACCGTCTCCTGTCTCTGCTGCCGACCCCCAGCCCATCCTCCCTTACCAACCGCCACCACCACTCTTCAAACACAATCCCTAACACCCCTCGATGCTGAAAAATCAAGCAGCCCCATCATCCCTCAAGAGCAGCACTCTCAAAAGCCCTCCTCACACGAAACCCCCTCAATCCTCAAGAATCCCACCATGCACCTAACCTGCCTCGCCTTCTTCATGATCTACTTCGGCATGTTCTCCCCATTCTTCTACACCACCTCCTACGCCGTCGCGGAGGGCTTCTCCGCCGACCTCGCCTTCTACACCATCTCCATCATCAACGGCGCCTCCCTGCTCGGCCGGATCCTGCCAGGGATCCTGGCGGACCGATACGGGCGCTTCAACTGCTGCTTCGTGGCTACGTTTACTTCCGGCATAGTTGCCTTGTGCTGGACCAAGGTAACGTCCGTGGCGGGCCTGGTGATCTTCTCGACTGCTTATGGGTTTTCCTCCGGGGTAGGCAGATCTTTGACTTGGACGCTGGGACACAAGCGACTAATGGAAACGTAAATCTTAGGCTATTCTGTCGCTTCAGCAGGCGTGTGCGCTGCAGCTGGCGACGCCGAAGAGTGTTGGTCTTGCAGTCGGGGTTGTGATGGCTGCTGCGTCTCTTTCGTAAGGATTTCTGTTCCCATCAACAGGGGGTGTCGGTTATGATGGCTAACTTGAGGTGATGCACAGTGCTATGGCCGGGATTCCGATTAGTGGGGAGCTTGCTCAGAAGTATGGCTATTTATCGTTGTCCATTTACTCGGGCGTGAGTCTTCTGGTGGGGAGTCTGCTGCTGTTGGTGGCGAGGGTGATGCAGAGTCGGGCTTTTTTCGCCGTTGTTTGATCGCCATCTATCTGGTTGCGACTGTGAATTACACACTACAAAGAAGTCGACTATAGCGCGATATAATTCGATTATAGACTCCATTTATAAGATGAAGCGTCTCAACTTATACTAGTTCACCTCTTTCAATCCTGACACACCCCCGGAGGAATAGTCGTACTCCCCACCCTCCTGAACCGACGATACCTCGCCCCAAACCCCAACCCTCTCTTCGCAAACCCCCTCCAAATCTCACACCGATTCTTGCCCCCAGTAAGCGCCACATCTGCGTCCAGGATCGCATCACGCGCTTGCACAAAGGTCGGATTACACGGTTGTCTATACTCAGTCAGCTCTACCCCCAAAGAAGGAGAACGAACATGGGGATAACTCACAAAGCCATCCCATCCACCACCAACTTCAAGCTCAAATACCTCCCATCCATCCCCCTCACCCCTTTACCAAAACCACGATGCAGATAACTACCACCAGCACCACTGATCCTCAACCCCCCACCCACACTGCTACCCACCCCATACCGATCCATCAGATTCCACATCACCTCATACAGCATAGTAGCCCACACCGTCCCGATGGCATGCACGCCCTCGAACTCATTGACATGCGTATACAGCAGGGGGTTCTCGCGCAAGGAGGTCGAATACGGGTACACGCGCACCCCGGACTTGGTGGCCTGGGCCCAGGCGCCCACGGCGTACGAGGTGTTCCGCGAGTCCGCCGGCTTCACGCGGATGGCGGTGGCCATGAAGTCGCCCCAACCTTCGCCCATGCCGGCGGATTCGAGGGTGCTGAGGCAGCCGGCGTTTTGGGGCCCGCCAGTCAACCGGGTTGATACTATTTTTTTCCTGGCGGTTAGGTAGCGGTTTCAAGCTGGTGGTGAACGGGGGTGGTGGTGGAAGAGAGGTGGTTGGATACGTACAGCCATGGGTATACTCGTGGATCACGATCCCGGAGTCGAAGCTCCCGTCGCGGATGACATCCGTCGCGGACCCGGGCTCAACCCACAGGAACATGCTCATGCGGCCGGGGATGCCGTCGGGCGGCGCGGCGAAGTTGGCGTTGTCGGTGCCGGAGCCGTCCTGCGCGTTGAGGATCACGTAGTCGTGGGACCGGCCGCCGCGGCCGCCGTTGTTGAACTCGAAGTTGCCCGCGGCTTCGGTGAAGCCGAGCTGGTACAGCAGGTCGTGGTAGGCGTTGACGGTGTAGAAGAGCTGCGTGATCGAGGCGTTGAGGTAGGCCGCCGGGTAGGTCTGGTTCGGCGCGTAGGGGTACTGGAACTCCAGGGTCGGGGATGACGGCCGGTAGTTGTTGCGGTAGGGCCGCCCGCCGCTGGGGTTCCACTGCGCGATCGCGTTGTTGCCTCGCGTGCTGGTGTAGTTGGCGAGCCCGTCGCTGTGCCAGGTGTACGGGGAGGAGGCGAGGTCCCATGGGTCGGTGACGATGATGCGCGTGCCGTCCGTGGGGTCGTTGGTGCCCCATGGGCTGGATTCGAAGGGTTAGTTCTGGACAGAGAGGATGGCGGCCATCACTGCTCACTAGACTTGGTAGGATGCCTCGGAGACGTAGTCGATTACCCCGTGGATTGTGGTGCTGGTTGCGGCGTCGATGTATGTGATGAACCAGTGATCGTGAACGTCTGTCTCAACTCGCCAGGTCAAGGTGAGCGTGTTGTTTGGGGTGACTAGGTACACGAGGTTGGCGGTTGGATCTGAGACTGCGCCTGCGGTACCCTGAAGAATGTAGGTGTTGTTTTGTATGACTGGTTTTGTTCTGACCGTGTCGAGTGTAATAGGAAGATGCAAAATGTCCACTACTCGTTCGAGAGCAAGAACCGGGTCTGAGAGAGTTGACTGTGTTATCGAACCGCCCGGTGGGAGGTTGCCCGCAAAGAAGGAGCTGCCATAGGAAAAGATCTCCCCGTTTTTGCCAATCTGAAAGCATGAGTACATTCTCTCAACTAAGGGGATAGATTGTCTTACGTTCACGTTGCACTCAGCGTCCTCAATGTCGATTCCATGCAGAGTCTGACGGAAGTACACATGCCCGACTCCGTTGTCTCCGATATAATGGTTGTTGATGATTCGAAAGCTTGTTTCTGGCGAGATGCTTCGAACAAGCCTTGTACCTGTTTCAACATAGTCGTCTTGCCCGAGTGAGGGATACTGCAGCGCGAGGTTATAGATAGTGGAGGAGTCCACGTACGTGGCTCTTGGTGTCAAGCGGAAGTGGTCGGGATCCACAAGGCTCCGGACTGGCCTTTGATGTGGACGGCCAGTACATAGCGGTGGGAGCACTCCCAAGGCTCCTATACATAGCAATGCGCGCATCCAGTCAGGCTCTTGGCCGATTACGGACCTAGTGTATAGTCTTGCAGAAGAGTAGATTGGACCCAAGTATAGCTTTCTGATAGGGCACCAGCCTGCTTTAAGAAGTGAAGCCTAAGCCTGAAGCACGTTCCAGGCATGTTCTATGTAGAGCTTCGCTTCAAGGCAGTGCGTTGTATTACAGAATCCGGGTTGTATAACGTAGTAAGGCACAGCAGTTTCACGCGAGAAGCTAGTTGTTACATCAAGGGTCGGTTTGTACACCAACTTCGATTAGTAGTGAGACGGACTGTGATGGAAGCCTAAGATGTGCACGGTAGTTGATAACATCTACTTACCCGTGCATGTCATTAGAGGATAGAGACCTCCACGGAGGAAATACAAATCGATTGAAACTCAGTGGATTGTGATTATGATCTGTCCAGACTGGATTCTTCATTATTTTGGTTTGCGATAGACGCTCTGAAGTGAGAGCATATAATCAATCAAGATCTATAGCATAAAGTCTTGCTCTGGCCGTTAAGCCCGATCTTCAGCAAGGTCACACATCGCCTGAAAGTCTAATTAGCCTTATCCCAAGTTGAAATCGCCGATGTCAGTCGAGTCACCTGAATCGTGCCCCTAATACTGAAATGATATCCCATCTGTCGGCCTTTCGACGTATTCCTCCACCACGGCATCTCTGCTTCTTATGTTGACAAACGCTCTGCAACAGAAGCATGCCGGGAAGGGACAATCAAAATTCAACTGCAGAGTAGAATTTTTCAATCCAAGACTCGATATTTGCGTGAAAAAGACGATCCAACGAAGATGCGATGCGCTGTACTCTCGCCTGGCTTTTGGCTGGTCTCCGCGTCGGCAGTCCCCGAGCGGGCCCAGCCGAGCTGAGAGGTGTCGACAATACTCAAAAAAGCAACACTGGTCGTATAAGTACGAGTATCAATGACGGCCCAATCTGCTAAAATTGATGCGTCCATCAGCAGGAAAATCAACCAAGGGGCGGGAGGGAATGCGGCTGATCTGCAGGTTCATGACTTCGGATGGTGACAGGGAGCCGTAGAGTGAGGTAGTACAGCAATGCAATCGCCCAAACAAAATAGCTGCAAGGTACGGTTTATCAGATAATCCCGCTGAGCCACTCTTTCGCAACGGGTCGATCCCTTGAATGATGTAAGTATGGGCGTTTTTCTTGCTACCAAGTATAACAATTCTCTATCCCTTGACTCGCCTTGTGTGCAGTGCAAGTTAAGTCAAAACAACAACGCTTCGTACTTTTGCCCCAGATTCCAAGTCTGGTCTAGAATCTTGCCTGGAATCCTGGGGCATCTCACCAGCAACCTCGAAACATGAGGGTTGCTGAGTACTGTGCTGCTCTCGGAATTCTTCAACAAGTGGAGTAGTCCCGTCGCTCCATCGGGTGGTCGAACTTTGCTCTGGGCAGGTGTCGCATCGAAGGGATGAGTGGAGCTGTTGCTGCAGCTATGCGTTTCATGCAGGAGAAACTCTGAAATCAAGGTATACGGACTATACAGCTGCCCGCACGGATACCTTGAGGATCGTATCCCAGGAAGTTCAAGATCCCGCCGAGACGCACAAACGAGTATTGAGATCTCGACTGAATGTATTATGGACAGGCATGATAGCTGCCCCTGTTTGTGGATGGATCCAGCCATCATACACATTCAGAAGCACTGCAGGAACCATGGCATGATGTTGTAGGTATGTAATAAATCAAATAGATTGGTAGGGATCCATTTCATGAAGTATCCCGATTCGCCCGGAAGGACTCCATTTTCCACCACTAAAGTTTAGTAGGAAGGGAAGGTTTGGTGCCTGAGGGGAAGAAACAAAAGACAATTATTCCACCATTATTGATCATTGACTCTGGAGCTATTCTCAATTGAACAGAACTGTCATTGTTGCAGTTACTGCTTCGACTTCAAGTCTCTTCAAGTCTCTTCAAATCCCTGCACCTGCATAGCAGTCACTTTGCCAATCAACTAACTAAACAACCGGACATTGTTTGTTGAGGGATTGCCCACGGTCCAGGAACGTGGCGGGGACCAGCTGCGCGTTCCCTGTCGAGAACGACTAATCCCTATCGGCGAACCCCAAAAGTGGAGAGGGCCACCCACTAAATACTGCAAGTACGGAGTACTCACTCGCAAGATCAGCCCCTGAACTCCTGAGCACTGGAGACCATAACTTGACCACCACCACTTCTGCTGGGATTTTGTCATTCTCCTCTGCTCAAGATAATATCTAGTAATGGATGGAGAGTCCTTTTGAAGACTAATTTCTCCCTTTTCCAGCCTAGTGTCCCCGCTGCCCTACCTGGAGGAGACAGACCCGTTCTCTAATCGTCGGATCCCCCAGCCTTCTTCCCTATCTAGAACGTTCACTTTCCAAGTCACCCGTCGGTCGCATTTTGAGCTTGTCATCGTCGTTCTTCCCCTCTCTTCCCCCCCTCTCCTTCATCCGCCTCCACACACCCACTTCACACCTTCTTTCTCTCTTCCGCCTCTGAATTCACTACAAATACACTACGCTGTGATCACTTCCGGACCAAGCAAGTCGTTGGTCTCCAATGCGGCTCCCGTCATGTCGCTCAATGGGCTCGATCATCCCACCGTCATCGAAGCCTATCAAACCGCTTTGACCGAGGCCGGCGGATGGTGAGTCGCTTCCCCTTCCCCTCTCACACCAACTACTCTTCTTTCATCCCCTGCGCCCGCTGTTTCTCCGGTCGCAAGGGTCTTCGCATTCGTCCCAATCGCACACAAAGACTCATGCGCATGACTGTTGTCGTTTAGGTTTCTGCTCCGGTATGTATCAAGGGATGAGGTAGCTCTCCTCGAGCGAGGGACAGGTGGGGTCCCGGATGTGCGCAATGCAATCGAAGGTTATGAAGAGACGTCACCGCTCTATGGCTTTCTCCAATACCGCCGGCGAAAGGTCGTGCTCAGCTACTTGCCCGATGGCATGTCTCGGCTGCTTCAAGGTGCGCGACTTTCGTCAGTCCTTCGACCTTGATTTCCCCTCACGCTGACGCAATCGTTACCCCTTCAGCTCGAACGACGGTACAATTCCAGTCCATATTAGACAAGTTCTCGCCGCATGATACGGTCTTCTCGGTGAAACAGCCATCGGAACTCACTGAAAGCGCCCTGTCATCCGCATGCTTGCTACATACGGCTTCCGGCTCAATTACCTCCTCGTGCAGCTCCCTCCGCCGTCGCAAACTGATGGAAATCGCGGAGGATGCGGAAGAGCAGCACGTAGACAAGGACCCAGCCCCAGCAATACCACCGATGAGCGAGATGCGACAAAGAGCCTACAGTCAGATTTCCGAAGCCACGGTAGTTCCCCCATCCGTGGCGTCCAGTGTACAACAGTCGCCCATTGGTCCTGAGTCGAGTGTGACAACCCTGGAAAGCGTTCCAGGTAGAGATCGGTCCTCTTCAGTAGCCGCTTCGGAACGTGCACCTTCCCTTAGAAACTTTCAGGAGGACGCTACTCAGGCTGCTTCCGAGCCTCGCAGGTCCTCACAGTCGACCCGGCCATCCATAAAGGAGATTGATCGTGCAGCTGGATACGTACCCAAAGCCAAGCTTGGCCCGCGGCCGTCATTGGACGGGAGTGGACGGCCTCGCACTGCAGGCACCCTGTCGCGGTCTGCTGACAAGCGACCGGTAGCCTCGTTGCCTGCGGGGGTTCGGTCATCGTCCTTGCGAAAGGCCAACCCGAGTCCTTCGCGTCCTTGGTCTCAGGGGGGCAGCAGCACACCCGCATCTATCAAAGTGCCTACTGTACCGCCTTTGCTGGTGCCTCCATTGTCGACACCTATATCTCGACCCAAACTGTCTCCGGGTGCCAAGTCTCTGAGTGCGTTATCATCGGGGGCATCACAAGAGAGAGAACGGTTGATGAAGGCACTTCAAATGCGGAAAACGCAATTGGCGAAGAAAGCAAGAGAAGAGAAGAAGAACGAAGCTGCTGACAAAAAGGGGGCAGTGAAATCGGATCCGACCGAGAATAAGGAGAATACCAACTCCCAGCTCCCTGAAGAAGTCAAACTCCAGGACAAGCCGGTACCAGTTTCGGAACCCGGCAACAAGCCCCTATCTGAAACGGAGGGAACCATGACTCCTGGGGAATTACAAAAGGAGGAAGGGAGCCCTACAGTTCCCGGTCAGACGAATTCCGGGTTGTGCCTGCAGGAGGCTGATACGGCGACCCCTAATCCTCCAGCATCGACCGACAAAAACAGCCGCCAGATTGCAGCAACTACTAAAACCTCCCAGCCGACATCCACCCTGTCGGAATCTGAAACACACGCTTTAGAAGGGGCCTTGGCTGCGTCCGACAACGGGGAGACTACGGGTGGCCCCTGCACGCCTAGCGCCGTATTCCACGTCCCACCAGAGAACGATTCTGGAAAAGCTCCGAAGGAAGAAATTGTTGGCCCCTCGCCACCCCAAACGGATAACAACAGCAACATTCCTCTTGTTCCTGGCGAACAAGAGGTCAATTCGACTTCGGAATCAATTATCCAGGCTCTTCAATCCGAATCAAGTCCTCGGCCCAACTCTCCTTCTTTCATTTCGCGCCCAACTCCTTCCCCCGATTCGCCGTCGATCACCGTGCCTCATTCTCCCGAGCCGCAGCATGACCTGACCCCTGAATCCTCGAATGTGGAGCGACAGCATAGTACTACTCGAAAGGAGAAACGCAAACCTTACCTTGAACCCATTCAAGTACCTACTCCAGACTACTCTGATGACGAGAACCTTCTCTCTGACGATTCTTTCATGGAAGAATTAAAAAGTGCCACCGTTGAAGAGGCCAAGCCGATCTCGGTCGGCATCTCACCCCTCTCCCCCGGATACTCGAACACAAGCAACGGCAACACCTCGCCCAACGCGTGGAGGAACTCCCGTGCCGTCTCAAATCCAAGCGCTATTGGACATCAATCCCCCGAAATGCAGGCATTAGCCATGGGTCGGTCGGTGTCGTCCTCGTACGCCGATGCGGGAGACAGCAACAGCCCCGTCCTAGTGGCCAAAAAGATCAATGTCTCGTCCGGCATCTCCAAGCGCATCAAGGCGTTGGAGAAGTTCTCCAACACCCGCGAAACCACCCCTACCGCTGGCCAGACCCTGGCCGCTCCTTCCTTCGAGTCCCTGCGTAAGGGCTATTCCGAGGCCTCGACGATCTCGAGACCTGTTTCCTTCTACCCCGAATCCTTCTCTCGCACAACCAGCCTACGGCGTCCTGTATCTCAGGCTGGTCCTGGTCTCACGCGTAGTGCGAGTTCGGTCTCCGTGACCGCTCGCATAGTTCGTGAGCGTCCTTCCACCGGAATCGAACCAACCACCGATTCCCCTGAGCCAAGCTCGCTCAACCTCCTTGCTAGTCCCCTGACTATCGAGCACAATACTATTCCCGATTTCCCTATTCCACCAACTCATATAGCCGAGCCGGTGGTCACGCCAGCTGAGGAGCCGAGCGTGTCCGCGGCTTCTGAGGCATTGGAACAGCAACCCTCCGCTGCGTCTATCTCGCGATCTGAGAGCAGGTCGTCTCATTTCTCAACCCCCAAGAATGAAGAAGCCATCGACGACACTCCCTCACCTGATGTACCCTCTTCTCCTGACGAGAAGAAGACGTCCCGGACTTCCCGGCTCCTCCGTCGTATGTCGTCGATCACTTCTAATTCCCGCAAGACCGTCATGGCTGCTCTAAATCCAGTGGTCAACGAGGAAGAGACTGCGCCGAAAGACAAGCCGGAAGCTGCTCGTGAAGCCGCCCAAGCAATCGACATTGGCGAGGTCAACGTCCAGTTTCCCGATACTCTGCTGTGGAAACGTCGCTTCATCCGTATCGATGACAAGGGATATCTGGTGCTGACACCTGGAAACCTTGACTCGAGCAATCGTAACCTGGTTAAGCGATACCATTTGACCGAGTTTCGCACGCCTTGTCTTCCGGATGAAGATCGACAGGAACTTCCGAACAGTATCCTCTTAGACTTCAACGACGGAAGTACGCTTCAATGTGCTTGCGAATCGAGGAATGGCCAATCTTTCGTTCTTCAGAGTAAGTTGTCATCTCTCGCTGATATCGACATCGTTCGCTAACTTGGAAGCAGCATTGGTTGATGCTCACCGTAACTACGGTCAAACGCTGGCTCAATAGTCCCTTGCATTACTCTAGAGAACATTTGCATCCTCGTTCATCGCTTAACCATGCATACTCTCCGCCGTCTTTCTATATATTGTTACCCGGTGTTTTCAGCGGTATACCCCTCTAAAATGGACCATTTTGTTTACCAGCTGTTCGGTATCTGTTTTTAATTTCTTCAATCTTCAAGCTTTGTGCTTCACTTCTTGGGTTCTTGTGATTTAAGCACATCCCAGTCACTTGCTGTGGGCCTATTTGACATTCTCGAATTCGCGTGAACCCTCCGTCAGCATTGATGTGACTGGGTTTCATCTCCGGTTGGGCGCGCTTCGCTTTTTTCGAACAACCAGGCTCCAAGTCAGCCTGGTCAGTAGATCATTGAATATGGAATTGCATGATTCTGGTTGCCCATGTCGGAGGTCTCCGGACACCTGGTGGCTGTCCTAGTACTGTGGTCCTCTCGTCTATGGACGTTTAGTCCTGCTTTCCGCGGAATGTATTATCTACAACTCAACTGAGGTTTAGAAATGAAGCAAACCATCCACCCTTTTCATTAAAACGCCCAACCCAGATCAATTACAGATAGAATGAATTAGTTCTTTCCCTCGTCCTCATTTTCAGCGGCTCTCTTGTCCTCCCATTCTTGCAGGAACTGCTGCACCTTAGGGCCCCAGACCTCCTCGCCGGCCTCGAGGTCCTTGTACTCGAGCACCTTCTCGGGCTCGAGCACGAAGTCGGCCTGACGAGAGCGGACCAGGGAGCTCATCAGTCCGCAGCTGCCGACGGCCTTGCCCAGGTCGTGCGCCAAGGAGCGAACATAGAAGCCGGACGAGACGGTCATGGTGATCTTCACAGCGGCGGGCTGGGGCCGAGCGGGTGCCTCCTCCTTCTTCTCGGTTGCTTCCGGGACGCTTGACGACTCCGCCGCGGCGGCCTCCCCAGACTGTGCAGGAACGCTGTCACCGTCCTCAGACACCTTGACCTTCTTGGCAGCGGGGGCCTCCTCGGACTCTTCCGCGCCAGCCGCGGGGCCACTTCCCTCCTCAACTTTGGGAGCCTCAGCCTCAGCCTCAGCCTTCCGCTTCGCCGACCCCTCCACCTCCGCCTCCGCCTCCACCTTCCCCTCCTCAGCAGCCTCCCCACCCTCCCCAACCGACAAAGCATCCTCCTTCCTCAGCATGCGCTCGGCAACCTCCCTCTCCTCCCCCACGGCCTCCACCTCAGGCCACTTGTACCCGTGCGTCCCCGGCTCGAACCACTCGACGACCCTCAAATCCAAAACCTCGACGGGCCTCGCCTTGATCTCGACGGGCGGCTCGACCCCCTCCCGCGCATACTCATACAGCCGCTTCCCCTGCACCCGCAACGCACTGAAGATGGGGGGCCGCTGCATGATCTTGCCGCGGAACTGGTCGAGGGCGCGCTCGACCGCGTCGCGGGTGACGTGCTCGTAGGGGGCGCGCCGCACCACCTTGCCCAGGACGTCGTAGGTGTCGGTCTCGGCGCCGAACAGCACCACCGTCTCGTAGGTCTTGGTGCACCCCAGGAAGTTGTTGAGGTACTTGGTGCCCTTGCCGACGCCCGCCACCAGCACCCCCGTCGCCAGCGGGTCCAGCGTGCCCCCGTGCCCGATCTTCAGGTCCAGGCGCTGCGTGCGCCGCCGCCGCCGCTGGAATTGGTTCTCCCGGTCGCGCCGCGCGCGCTCGTGCGCCAGCCACGGCTGGAAGAGCGCCGACGGGTTGAAGTGTTTCTGGAGCGTGCGGATCACGTCCGCGGAGGTCACGCCTTGGGGTTTGTGGACGGCTGCGTTTTTTGGATTGAGTTTGTTAGTTGGGTTGGATATTGAGTGAGAGAGTAAGGAAGATAGAGAAGGAATGACAGTGGAGTTGAGGGTAAGGACCAGGGCTCATGCATACCGAATACGCCTTCGTAGATCTTTTCTCCGCTCATGGTGGTGCGGAAGAGCTTGAAGCTGCGGGGGAGGCCCATCGGCCGCGAGAGGGGTGAGTATGGAAGAGCTTCGCAGGTTCAGAGGAAGTGAATTGTGAAAGCGCGATTCAAGCACTTCAGATCAACAGTCCGTGATTGTAGCTCGTGGAATCGGCAGAATTGATGAATTAAATGCTGGGCCAGACAGACCATCCGGAGAAGGATTCTAAATTTCGGCTCGCTGCCTCGCAATTCTGCCGGTTTAGTCTAGGCGGTCCGTCCGGCGGTCCGCAACGGCAGAACCATGTGTAGCCCGCCATGTTGCTGTTGTCGGAAATGACCGCCCATCCCGGAGCATTGAAGTGAGTAAGTTAGTAGTAACTTAATGGTAGTAGTAGTTCGACTGTCATGCGCCCGTAATTACCAGGAATTCACTCTCTCATCCCCGCAGTTTAATGTGTAATGATACGTAATTTCTCGGATCTCGCTCCCTCTCTCTCTCTCTTGGTACACTCTAAGCTTCTCCTCTCAGCTCCCCTCGTTCCTGTGTGTTCCTCTTGCCAGTCTTTTCCCCAATTATAGATTCCTTTCGTTCTCCTCTCCAACTGGTCTTTCCTCATAATATCTTTCATTTACGCAGAACCCCTCAAACTATCCAAGGCATCAACGTTCAGGTCGCTCTCCGGTTTACCCAAACTCTCACCTCAATCCCCATTGCATCAGCACCGCAGATAACAATATGCTCCCCCCACCACCAGAGACATGACCTCGCGCGAAGATAACGTCCTCGCCACTCGCGATCCGGCTCTGACGGACGAGAACGAGTGGGAGGAATTCAGCCTGTCCGAGGTCCGCGTTTTGTTTCCGGGAAAATCCCGCTATGCCAATCTCCTCACAGCCTCGCCGGACAATCCTGTCCAAGTAACGGGGTGTTTGGATGAAGTGGAGGAAGAACAGGAGTCTCTGGGTTTGTCCCCCCTCATATCTTTCCCCATTGATAGGATTGAATGTTGCGCTACTGCGAGTTGGATGATGCTGACATCATCCTGTGAATGATAGTGCTCGATCCGGAATATCTTACCAAACGCATTGTCCTAGAGAATGTCACGCACTACGCCTATGGCCAGCATAATGACGGAGAAGTTGGGTTTTGGGTTGCGGGGCGGGCGGGGTGGTTCTCCATCTCTCCGGCGAAGGGCTACAAACCGATGTTCAATGAGGTAGTGGAGGCGATCGATCTGTTATATTTTCTAGCGGATCGACACAAGCGCAAGAGGGGTAGGAGGAAGTTCGAGGGTCCCAGTGTGGAGTATCTATTTGAGGAGGTGAGTGTATTTCCCTCTGCCCTGTATACCTACAAGGACAGAAAAGTTGGACGAGGGTTAAAACAGAGAAACAAGACCTGGCACAAGGATAAGACATGGCTGGCGCGCGCATGCTCGGGATGCATGGCGATTGGATGATTCAAGGCTAATGTCTCGGCTCTCTGCCTTTTGCCTAAACAGTATGTCAGCCACACGCATGGGATCTGCGAAGATGCAGATGATTCCGCCGAGGTGTTCTACAAGCATCATAACTTCTTGCTGTCACGGATGTTGAAGGGGGAGGAGAATGTGCAGTGGTCGACAACGCATATTCTCGCCCACCTGAGCGAAAGATTTCCAGTATGTCTCGGATTTTCTTCTCCTATTCGAGTATGGGTGCTGATCTGCGGCGATAGGAGGATTATGAACAGATCAAGGCGCAGATTGAAGGCGTGGACGAGGTCGAATCTGAGGAGGAAGAAGAGAGTACTCCCGAGAAGACGGACGATGAAAAAGGCCGCGTAGCAGACTCGTCAGGGTTGACGAACGCCGATGCGAATTCGATTTACCAAATGATCCTCGATCTCAAGGAAGAGGGTTACTTGGCTAAGCGCCAGCTAAATCTCGACCTTGTCGCATCTACGCTGGTCGATCGATTCGAGATTGACGACGACGAATATGCGCACAGTCGGATTGCGGCAAGCGCCGAAGTCATCCTAGAACTGATGGATGAGGCGAAAACATCTTCATTTGACTGGTCCAGAAAAGTCATCTATCGCGAGCTGAGGGCGGCTTCAAAGCAACATGGTGGACCTTCGCAGGAGGCGATGACCCCGCTGCGTCCGCGCATGTTAGAAAGCGAGGCATCCTCTCCTGAAGACAGCGACCAAGAAGACCTTCCCCGATTGCGCAAACGTCGAGTCCTCAAGTCCGTTCTGCGGCCTAAGAGTGCAGTGGCCACGAAACGAACGGGCAAGCGCACGCGCAGTGCAGCAGCCGACACGGACGAGGAATCCGACACCAATGCAGACGCTATGGACGAGTTCGAAACGCCCAGCAAGGTGCGAGGGCACGAGCTTGTCCGCGATCCGCTATCAACCCGCGCCAAACGCAGGACGCGGTCGATCTTGTCCGACTCGGAGTCCACAGCACCTTCTATACAGAAGACCTCGCTGCAGGATGTTTTCCAGAGCCGCAACACGTCCGTCTCCGCTGCCGATATCGACGCACATCCTCACGAAGAGCCCGCAGCGAATGGCACTAACGGCGAGGATGTACAGTCGGATACATGGACATGCCAGGTCCGAGGCTGCGGCAAGGTCGTGTACAAGTGCAGCACGAAACGCGGCAAGCAGCTGATCGAGGATCACTCGCTGGCTCACGCGGATGATACCAAAGCAAAACTCGATCTAGTTTTTGCGGAACAGCGACTCAACATCGGCCTCCCTGTGGATAACCTTCTCAAACGTATCCGGGAGATGGCAGGAGGGGAGGACACCGGCCTTGCGGATACGGAAGGCGCGATGAACGGCGCTTCCGACGCAGTAGGAACGTAACCGGCAAGCATAGAACGATACACCAAGATACCCACATGAAGTGACGATGATGATGGCTGCTCTTTCCAGCACAGAAATGAGTGTTGCGGTACTCGGGTCAATATCCATCATGGCAGGCCGCCTAACCATGAAAGGCTAGACATACACCTACGGTGTAAATACCGGTTCCTCGTATTAATTGTCCCCAAGTCCCAGAGCAGGTAAACAATGTGACTGAGAAGCCACCTTTACCGGTGTGTCTGAGCACAAGACCGAGCAACAGGCTCACACCACATTATCGGAGATGCAATGGGTCGCTTCCATAGTATGATGATATGACACCACAATGAGATACCACTTTTAGCCCTTCCAACTACATAGTACACAACCGCAATAGCGATTTATCACGTGCCGTCCAACCATAACCATGGATTAGTTCAATATACACAAGTTTCATAACCCTGACCAAGCACAGTCACGGTGTCTAATGGGGTGTGGTGGGGGGAGGGTAAAAATTGAAACAATTGCTTTTTGTAAAACAGAAACCCAAGCGACCCTCATCCGGTATCCGAGCAAGCTAGAAAAAAATGAAACTGTAGGAAACGGAAACGATGAAGAAAAAGAGAATCAAGCACGACCCTTGGCAGCAGCTCTCCTGCTCTTACCAGGTCTCTTGGCGCCGCCGCCGCCACCACCACCACCTCCTCCCCTCGAACCGCCCTTCATCTTCCGGACGGAGAAATCGCGCATATCACCACTCGAGACGGCATCACCGCTCTTGGAGTGGCGCTTCTTCCCGCCGAAGCCGTACTTCTCGTTCTTCTTCTGACGTTTGGCGTTGGTGGCGCCGTCGCTGCCAAAGGCACGTTTCCGGTTGTTGGGCTGGGCATCGTCGATGGCGATGTCGAACATCTCGTTGGCGTTGTCGGCCTCGCCGGAGGTATCAGCCTTGCGCTCTGTGGGAGGCAGAAAGTTAGCGAGGTGTCCGAATCGACCCGACCCCCCATAAGAAGCAGCAGGTAAAAGCAAAGTTTGGGGGCGGGGCATACTCTTCTTCAGATCATTGATCTTCTCCAAGGTCTCGCGCTTCTCCTTGGCGCGCTGCTGCAGCTTGGCAACCTGGACCTGCTTGCCGAACTTCTTCAGGTCGCGCTGCTTGCGGGCCTCGGCGGCGGCCTTCTTGGCGGCGGCCTCGTCGTACAGCTTCTTCTTGATCTTGTCCATGTGCTCGTCCGTCTTGACCATCTCGGCGAAGTAGTCGCCGGGGCGGGTGAAGGGGATGCCCTCCTTCTTGAGCAGGGCGCGCGCCTGCGTCGCCGCCGCCTGGCAGACCTTGTAGAAGGCGAGCTCGCGGGTGAGGTCGTCGTTGGCGTCCGGCACCTCCATCTCCTCCTTCGACACCAGCGAGTTGTGCTCCGAGAAGGGGGTCTGCGCCGAGATGAAGGAGATGCGCTTCAGCGAGGCCGTGATGGCCGCCGAGTTGTTGATGGTCAGCCGCTGGTGCGGCACCACGTCTTCACGCTCGTCGTCCTCGAGGTCGCTCAGCGGGATGTCGGATTCTTCGGCTTCTTCGTCTTCCTCCTCTTCTTCCTCTTCGGCGGCGGATTCGTTCTCGGATTCTTGGTCTTCGGCAGATTCTTTCTCTTCCTCCTCCTCCTCCTCCTCCTCCTTCTCGTCTCCCTCCTCAACCTTCGACTTCTTTGCTTTGTCTTCCTCCTTCTTATCCTCAGCCACCTCCCCCTTGGCCGCCTTCTTCTTGTTCGCCGCCCTCACGAGCTTCTTCTGCTTCTCGGCATCGTAGTCCCGGCCGCGGTGCTCGTCCAGAGCTTGGAGCAATTTGCTTCTCTTCGGCATTGTGACGGTTTCTGTGTATTTCCGGTTGTAGACTCCGGATCTTTTAAGTAATAAGAAGGGAGAAAAAGATCACCGAGTTGTGGTGAAAGTGAAGGAGATCCTGTGGGACTTTGACTTCTCGAATCTTTGCGGCGGGAATTTTTTTGGACGGCAGGCTAGACTGTCTTGGGATTAGTGGCTACGTCCTGCTGCTGAGGGTGGGGCGGTCGGTTTGGGTGCCTGGGGCAAGCACAGGGTAGATGTCTGGGCGGTGAGAGGTTGCCACTCATTGAGGGCCTTGTGGCCTGAGGCAGAAGTCGGCTACCGCTGGTCAGACTAGGCTTGATTTGGTAGTTTGATTGGGCTTCATACTTTGTAGGAGCGTCTTACCGGATATATCCTTGGAGAAGAATATGGAAGTTTCACTTGGTTTCTAAGTATAAGTCTACTTATCTTATGTAAAGGTTGATATGACTTGGGTGCAATAGACTACGATTAGTTTGGTGCGATATACTACTTGCTTGGATCATCAGAGACAAGTTACCTAGTATAGGTATGCTTTCAGGTGGTCTATTTTCAGTGATTCCATAATCCTAGGAACTACCTATATGGCATACTAAGGAGACAGTCTGTGTGCCTGAAAGACATTTAACTATTGGAGTGATCATCGAAAAAATGGGAAGAACAATAAGGCAGTCTTTAGTACTCCGTAGCATCTATACAACCTCGCTATATCTCTCGCTTAAAATACCACGCTAATATGTGCAAGGCCCCCTTATAGATAGCGTCCTAGCCATCCTACTATATACCGTTGGCAGTCAGAATAGAATCTCCCAGGAATTACACCCATAAGCTCCCCACCAGACCGGCCATCATCTCCAGCCCTCACCCAAGCCCACCTATGCACCAAACCACCCCCCCGAAAACACCCAACCTACCGAACAAGAACCACCTTCCCCCTCCCCTCATACCTTCCATTAGCGAACTCATAAGCCTCCCGCACCCTCTCAAACGGATATGTCCGATTCACCATCGACCCCAACGCCCCGGCCCCCGCCAACCCCGCCAGCCAGCGCAACTCCTCCCCACCCCCAGCCACAACGAAGAACAGCGCACGAACATCCCCCCTCCATATCCCACGCTCCTTATGCCGTTCCACAAAATCAAAGCTGCCCGAATCCACCGAAATCAGCACCCCGCCTTCCCTAACACACCCCCAGCATCGCGCCAACACCTCCCCGCCCACCGCATCAACCACGGCATCAAACCCCGCCTGCGACTGCCGCTGCTTTGTGGCTGTCTCCAGATCCGCATATTCAACCGTCTCATCCGCCCCCAGCCCGCGCAGGAACTCCCCGTTCCGGACATCCGAGCTCGTCGCAGCGACGACGTGGCACTCCTTCACAGCGGAAGCAAGCTGCACCAGATGAATCCCCACGGCGCCGGCGGCGCCTGTTATCAAGATCCTGATTTGTGGAGCATCCAGCTCATCTTCCTGTGAGACGGACTGGGCTGAGTGGAAGTTGGATGATTTTCTCCGCTTCTTGTCCATGATATTCTGTGCAGCATCTTCGATCGAAGGCAGCGCAATCACGCCGGAATGCACGAACAGCGCCTCGTACGCCGTCAGCGCACTCAGCGGTAACCCCGCCGCTGCCTCCCAGCTCAGTCCGGCGGGCTTGTGCGTGATTTCTTCGGCGCTGACGACGGTATACTCCGCCCAGGTGGCGGCGCGGTCGGCGTGCGCCATGCCGAGGACCTCGTCGCCGGGGTGGAAGGCGCTGCTGCTGCTGTCGAAGACTTCTATGACGGTGCCGGCGAGATCGTTGCCGGGGATGGCGTAGTCGTGGTGGTAGGTCTCGGGCCAGGTGAGCATGTCCCGGACTATGGTTGTGGCGTGAACGCGGATGAGGAGCTCGCCCGGTCGAGAGGGTTTGGGGATGGGGATTTGCCGGTCCAGGTGGAGGGCGGAGGCCGGGGCTGGGTTTGTGGGGGAATATGGGTTGGGGCTGGTGGAGGGAGCGGGGTGGAGGCGGATGGCTTGCATTCTTGTTGCTGTTGGAGTTGGGGTGATGGGTTGCGAGGTGGTGCTGTGGTTGATGAGTGTGAGGATGGAGTGAGTAGGGTTAATAGTTAGATATGTGCTTGCTTTCGTGTATGGAGGTCCATGGGCATGGGAATAGTGGAACTGTGAAAAGGGGAGAAATAATAGCCTCCCTGAATGAAGGATTAAAAAGCTATATAGGACAAATGCAGCTGTGGAAGACGTTCAGTCTGGAGGGAGTATCCCGTATCCCGTATCCCGTATCCCGTATCCCGAATAGCCTATCCGTTGGATACCCGGACACGAACCCCCTCACCCTGAGTAACCGGCGAGCATCAACACTCAAGCTATTCTATCAGGCTATTAAAGGCAATCTCAAATGGTAGCCCGACTCTAATCCTCTTGCGCTTTCCAATCCAATCCCACAAGCATAAAGGAATCCCATCCCCCGCACCAACAGTCCAAGTAAACTGGAAGGCCCATACAACTTCCCTAAAAACCCACCCTCGAACTATACAATACACCCCTCATAATGGAAGAACCGACCTACGACCCAAGGTACATCCCTCACATGCACACCCTCATAGCTACACTAACAACACAAGCCGCCCCCTCGCAACCACCACCCTCGTCTACCAATACAAACTAGTCAATTGCCCCGGCAAGACCATCGTTGGCCTGCTGGTCGAATACCCCCCCAACGGCGCCACGCCACCTCACCGACACGGCGGCGCGTCCGTGTCAGCCTACGTGATCAGGGGCGCCGTGCTGTGCAAGATGAACGACGACCCGATGCGGACGATCGAGCAGGGCGGGTCGTGGTACGAGGCGCCTGGGTGTCATCATCGGATCAGCGCCAACGCCAGCGCGACGGAGCCGGCGGCGTTCTTTGTGAGCTTTGTGCTGGAAACGGAGTTGTTGGAGCGGGAGGGGCCGGGGGTGCTGGTGCAGATTGATGAGGAGTATAGGGAGGTTTTTGCGAGGAAGATGACGGAGGCGTGAGTTAACGCACTTCCTCGGGCTTTTCAGTAGAGGTGCCCTGGGAGACTCAGTCGCTTCGTTGTTTTTGTGCTCAATCAATTGCCTCCCTGGCTAGATAATCTGTATATGTTTCTCTTTATCTCATGATCAAACAGAGGCAAATTGAAGTAGTGGTTGAGGATTAATGCAGCCTTGATACTCGGTAGTAGAAGATGATGACGGAAGTATAGAACGAAGTAAACCGCCGCTAATCCCGAACGGGCACGCCATACCCTTTGCGGTACTTTGCTTGTTTCCGTGCCTTACTTTGCCTCCAGCTCCATCAACGAACAACTGGTATCAGAGCTCATCCTTCATACTTGCTTTTCAATCTACAATCTCGGAGTTCACACTCAGTGCTCAATACAAAGAAAATTACCCTCAACCATTCTGTTACCCCTCAACTCTACACCACGCCCAAGCCCACCACGGAAGCGGACACCCACCGGGCAACCTTCCGACCCATCGCCGCGCCGCCGCGCCGCCGCGATTCCCTCCGCCCCGTCCCCTCCATACCTAACTTATCAACCTCCCAACTTGAAAAGCCCCTCCAATCCAGCGACACCCAACACAACACAAGACCACCACCTCAAACCGAAGAATAAAGTACAGCAAAATGACCGAAGAAACCAAATCCCTTCCTCCTCCGCCTCCACCTCCCCCACCCCCAGCTACCACGGTCCGTCTACCGCTACCCCTGCCCCTGCCCTGCCCATCACCATCACCATCCCCCTCCCTATCCTCTCTGCGCACATAAAATACCACCTCCCCTCCCCTCCCCTGTCAACCCAACTATACCAAACACTAACACCCCAAAGCTCTCCCCCCAACCCACCACAACCACCCAAACACCACCAACAACCAGCACCCCCACCCCGGCCCCGGAAATCCAATCCGAACTCAACGCCGCAGTCGACGACCTCCTCGACCAACTCCAACATAAATTCGACGGTGTCTCGCGCGAGATCTTTGGGAAGTGTGCGTTCTACCCATTTCCTTTCCCTCCTTCGATCATTTTATCCTACGGAACCTACAGCTCCCACGGCTCTCCTACGGCTCCTACGACCGCCAGGGGCTCTATCTGCTGCACTGGAATGGGCAGGCAGAGGGGGGCTGTGGTTATGCGATGCGATGCGATGCTAACTCTATTCGGGGGTGTAGTGGACGATATGGCGCGGCGGTTGGATGAGTTGGAGGCTTCGTTGGCGTTGTTGGATTCTTCTGCTCCTGCTGGTGCGGGGGCTACTGCTGAGGGTGGGGGTGGGGGTGGGGGTGCTGTCGCTGGGGCAGCGGGGGATGCGGCTGGGAGTGCTAGTCCGGGGAAGTGAGGATGCTTTCTTGGGTTGTGGCTGGGGGGGTTTGGGCTGGGGGGAGAAATGGGATAGGGGTGATATGGAGGTGGAGGAGGGTGGGTGCTTGGGTTTTGGACTCGGGGCATTGCGTTGGTATTGGTATTGCTCTGATGGCGTTTCTCTTCTCGGTTGGGGTTTGTTTTGGGAATTTGGGGTGGTTGGTCATCAGGACTGGAGAGAGATGTTGGAAGTGTACTGTATACAGTCGGGTGGTGTGGTTTTTACTGTCGACTTGGTTTAGATACCCCCTGTTTTAACTTGCGTTGCAATCGCGGCTTGTGTTGAGCATACTTTCTTTTTTTCCTGGGGGAGGAGGCTAGCATAGATGAGCATCCTTATCATCATCGTCATAGAATCGCTTGATTTTCCCTGGTATCATACAAGGACCGATTGATAAGTTCACTAGAGACACAACACAGGACCGAAGTCACAGCCGTAGCACCCTGCATCTTCCAATCCGCTTGCCCCCCCCCCCCCCTCAAACGAAAACACAAGATGTCTACAACTCATCCTTCTCCTCGTGGGCCTCCTCCAGAACAAACTGGCGCAGGATGTTACTGCGCGAGACGAGATCATCCAGCTTCTCCGGGGCGGAGCCGCCCTTGGCGAGGATCTTCTCCAAGCGGGCCAGCTCCTTGGTGACGTACTCGGCGTTCTGGCTCAGCTTGTCGGCAACCTTGACGTAGTACGGGGCGTACTGGTCGGTCAAGCCCTCGGCGGCCTTCTTGATCTCCTCCTTCAGGGTGGCGGAGGTGGGGCCACCGGCCACGATCAGCTCGTTCAGCGCGGCGATGGTGCCGGCCTGGGCGTTGAGCCCGCCGCCGACGGCGCGGTGGGTGCCGGCGTGCTCGTTCAGGAAGTCGACGAAGGCCTGCTCCGAGCGCGCCCCGTTGTACACGGTCGCCTCCGTGGACCCGCGCGGGAAGAACTTGATGGTCGGGTAGCCCGTCACGCCGTTGGCCTTGGCGGTGGCCTTGCTGTTCTCGCCCTCGGCGTCGACCTTGGCGATCACCACATTGGCCTCGCGCGCGAAATCGTTCGCCAGCGTCTCCCAGGTCGGAGCCAGGTTCTTGCAGTCTACGTTCCCCATCACAGGTCCATTAGGATCATCATCGTTCCAGAAGGTAACAAAAAGGGAAGAGGAAAAACTCACGCCCACACCAAGGCGCCGTAAACGCGACCAGAACATCCTTCTCCCCACCCACGACCTTCCCGAACGTCTCATCCGTCAACATCTCGACGGCACTGGGCTCCTTGGCCGCACCGCCGCGGGGCTTGACGCCCGTCTTCTCCGTGATGAACGCCGACAGACTCTCGAGATCCCGTCCACCCTTGTAGTCTTCCGGAGTGTCACTCTTCCCGTCGAACCACTTCAGCGTGGGGAAGCCCTGGACCCCGAACTTCCGGCCCAGGTCGCGGTGCTCGTCCGCGTCGACCTTGGCGACGGTCACCTTGTCGGTGGCGTGGGCGAAGGCCTGAGAGAGCTCCTCGTAGGTCGGGGCCAGGTTCT
Organism: Aspergillus brunneoviolaceus CBS 621.78; assembly: GCF_003184695.1. NCBI lineage: Eukaryota > Fungi > Ascomycota > Eurotiomycetes > Eurotiales > Aspergillaceae > Aspergillus > Aspergillus brunneoviolaceus. The sequence goes on along the minus strand of NW_020290763.1, from coordinate 5,802 downwards.
TGCAGTGGCCGCACCAGGGGGCGAAGAACTCGACCAGCGCCGGCTTGCCGGACTGCAGGACGATCTCGTCGAAGTTCTTGGGGACCAGGTCGACGACGGCCGCGCTGGCGGTCGCCGCTGCCAGGGTCAGGTAGCTGGCCAGATGGCTGAGGCGGACCATCTTTCTTTTCTTCTTGTTGTGTAGTGGTTGGGGATGGATGAATGTTCAGCAAGAGGGGAAAAGTGGGCAGGTTCAAACTGCCGATGATGGAACCGGGGGAGAGTTTGTTGATGAAGTAATAAAGTAATAGCCCAAATGTAGCGCGGTTGGGGGAAGCTTCCGCGGCGGAAAGACTGCGGAGGCCGAAGCGGGTCGGAACCGGAAGAGGACACTTGGTAAGTTGTTAACAATGTATTATTATCATCACTAAGCAATCAGCTCCTCCCAACTTGCCGTATTTGCTTATAAGTACGAAGTACGGGTAGATTAATCAACATGCATGATCAGGTTGATTGTTAATCATTCACCTATTTACTCAGAGCTAGGGGAGGTCGGCGTTACGGAAGTGCAATGCTCAGCATAGTTTCGCCACCGGCCACAACACAATCCCGGCCCATCCGATCCCATCCACCAACAACCGGCCCATCACACCATATCTTCTCTGATAGTTCGCGCTAGATGGCTATATTTGCAGCACCTACATGAGCTTGGAATACTACGCGGGTTGCCGGACTGTCAAGCAGACTCTGGTCGGTACCTTAAATGGGTGATCGTGATGTCGTTCGTTGCTGGTCATGGACTAGCTGCTTTCATTGACCCGTGTGTCCATAGAGCAGAAGTCGCATCTCCAGTGATTCGTCACCGTCGCTCGGCGAGCCAGCGGTTTGCCTCTTCCCATTTGTTGCCGTCCTTAAACTCCCGTCCTGCGTTTTGCGATGCGCGGTAGACCTATACAACAATCAATATGTAGTCAACGCATATCCGCTGGAGTCACCTACCGCATCCCAGAGCTTGAATGCCATGTCGAGGTTGCCGGTAAAACTGTCGCTATGTTGGAACCATTCCTTGCCCTTGGCCTTGACCTCTGCCCGAGCTTCGGGCGATGTGGGATCGGCTTGCAGGGGCAGGTCGTCCAGGTAGGTGCGCACAGCGATTCCAAGACCGCAGTCATTGTCGTCAATGAATGGAAGCCTGCATCTGTCAGATACATCCCACATGAGAACTCCGGATTCACTCACTTGGCGCTCAACTCGCCCCAGTCTTTGCGGTCCCGCTCAGCGTCACCACTGAGCAGGAGACCAGCCAGGACCACCTCGATGAGGTTCCGTAGAGTAGAGCGAACCTCCGAGATCAACGAGCGATAACAGAGCAGCTGCCTACTCAAGGGACCCGAATACCCAATGCTCTTGTGTTGTAACTTGGCGATACATACCACGCGCGATACGAGCATGTTGAAGCTCTTGTCCTCATCTATAGGATTGGGTCAGCCATGGTTCCAGCCCTAAGGCAAAAGTTGTCTTACCGGATCCCCTCATGGGTCCACCAGAGACATGGGAGAACCACTGCTTAGAGTTCAAAAGGCCGAAACGGATCATTTCAATGGCAAGGAACGTAGCCTCCTCGAGCGAGTCGGCAGGGTCGAGCACAGACAACGCCTGCTCGAGACATACTCCCCATGGCGTAAGTTGATGTTTCTCGTCAATATAACCGCGGAGTTGCAAGAAGCGCCAATGTACGTTCGCAAGGATCTCGTCTTGCGTCGTCAATAGCTGTGAATGATTAGACCATACGCCTCTGAACGATTCGGGAAGGAGCGTACTTGTGCGTCTCGTGCAGACTGCGTCTTTGAACTGAAATCGGAGTCCTTCAAGCTCTGGACCGCGAATTTGAAACGACCAGTTGATGTCTTTATATCAATGAGTAAGCATCCCAATGTCATCTTGCAGTGAAAGCACCTACCTGCAACTTCTTCAAGTCCTCCGGGAGCTGTGCGGTGCGGATCTTCCAGGCCTGGATGGTCTCCTTGACGGAAGGTAGTGTCTTGAGGTTAATCTTAGACTGTGGGCTCTCTTCGTACCAGGTACGGACAGTGATATCCTTGGTCTGGTAGAATCGATGGAGAGAATGCGACAGCAACAACATCGCTTGAGTTCGGACCTGTGTGAGCGTGCTACCAGCAACTTGGCGATAGATTTCAGTATCCTCAACCCCCAGCGGCAGAGATACGGATACTTCACCCGACGTCAGATAATTGGGCACGTCGGGGCCCAGAACACCCTTGGACAGGTAGAAGTAAAGCTCTTCTGGCAGACGCTGGCCGATCAGCTCGTGCATATCTGATGAAACATTCTCCGGGTCCAACGGCCCCACTCGTCCGTCGACATCGATGTAAACGTGGTGCTTCACTGTCATGAGAGCGCGCTTGTAGCGATCCGTATACTGGAGCTCCTGCATGCGGCGGTCCTCCTCGAATTGGGCGCAGAGGGTGAGGGCGCTACGCCCGGCGATATTGAACATTGGGATGGCATCACGGACGATCGCGCCCTTACCGGGGTTGAGGGGATTCTCGAAGATGGGGAAGATGGGGAGGAAGGTGGATCCCAGCACAAGGCAGAAGTCGAGGAACTGTTCATTCGACATTCCACCCAGCTGCTCTTGGCAAGTCTGTTTGTTGATCCAGAAGAATTGTGCGGGGTCGATATCAATCCGCGTGATCAGTTTATCGACGTCGAACAGGAAGGTTTCGGAGGATCCGCAGACCGCATCGATGAGGGGGTTCGGGCCTCTGGTCAGGTAGGCGAGCTATTGGAAACGGAGCGGAGTGTGAGATGATACACTTCAATCTCGTAACGTGTTACTTCTTACCTGAGCTGCAGCACTATAGGGGGCCACGATGTAATCGACGCCGTTCTGGTGTAGAATGCGCTGCAAGAAGCGGTAGAGGGAATCCGGGCGGGGGGTGCCTTGGCCAAACAGACGGGAGTCAGCGCATGTGATATCCAAAAACCAGCCAATGCATGACTGCATACCGGCGCTGCTGAAGGCGTCCACTACTTGGTCGGCCTGCTGCTGATCGTAGAGGTCCCAAGCTTGCTCGAATGCCCGGACGGCTTCCTGCTGGACCTGGGGCCGTTGGTCCTTTTTGCCGAAGTCGAGGCCATTGAACACGAAGACGCAGGCGATGTCCAAATCCTTGAAGACCTGGAGCTCCTTCTCGATGTTGTTCTTCAACGCGAACGGGAATCCGCCCAGTGCGACCAAAAGGGGCTCGCGGGAGGAGGGGTGAACGAGGTGCTGGGAAATGTAGTGCGACGCATCGATACCAACGACTGCCCCTTTCAGAGCAGCAAGAGGGAGTGACTGGGTGCGGGTGGAGGCCCATTCATCCAGCGGACGGACTGTTATGAACCATGAATACATATTAGCTCGGTGGGAAGGGGAGCAGGCAGCTCAGCGTGAGCTACAGGTAGGGACTCACTCGGCATGGTGGAAGCGGAAGCTCTGTCACGGACTTTAGACGCGGGAACCGATATCAGGCATGGAGAACTCCAGAGGAGCGGGGAGTGGGAGAATAATGTAGGGTTGTGAATAGACCTGCGAGTGGGGAGTAGGACCCAAGTGAAACGAGGGGGAAAGGGGAGAGAGAAGGAGGATATGAGGGTCAGAAGACAGTTGTTGGAGAGATGATGCGACAATCGGATGTCAAAGGCGGAGGGTGTTTCGGGCGGGACAATCACGAGGGCGGTGTTGATTGCCGCCAACTGGTGTACCACCACCAAGCAGTTGGTGTTGATGGAAAGAAACTGACATTGATAAATACTACGGGGATTATGAAGTGGGATAGATGATTGCAATCAGAGTCGAGACCGATGCTAGCTCTCATTGACTATGGAATTTTTTGGTGTATATGTATATATCTCCCGTGAATTCAGGACTACCAGAATGTAAAGCGAAACATGCAATGATTGTATTTTCTGTGTTTGGAAGCTCCAAAATGGGGTTTTCCACCGGGTCTAGACTATCTACCTCGAGCATAAATCTTCTAGTTGCAAAGCACAATACACGATCCTACGTTTCCCTAGCCTTTGTCCATATCATCTAGCATAGCTTGGTGGGGAGCAAGATGACGAAGAACCATCTGTTAGGGCTATCAATCCTATCGAGCTCTCCATTGCTCGATGTATGTCTGAAAAGGGACAGAACTTGTGAATGCATATGCCCTACATAAACATCAAGCCATAAACACTGTCGGGACCATTCCAAACCCACGACAAAACCTATCCAATCAATCCAAGGTGCCAAGCACTGGAGGATAGCAACGAACCAGACCTTGTCTGGATATCTCGCTGACTCCATTTCTCCAAATGAAGGGTGGAAACACCATAGTTCCCAGTAGCCGAGAAAGCGGCGCGGCGGTGGATTTGATTCGATCAGATCTCAGATGGGGCTTGGTGGACACTCGACCAGTTGCAATGGGTGGGATGGTAAAGGAAGATAAGGATTGAGTGATTATGAGTGACTGCTTCCTATTCATACAATGTGGCAGTTCCAGAGGTGGGGATGTCACAAATTGTTGCTGGTCAGCAAAGCAGTACTATTAGCACAGTCAATGCATGAACTGACACTTTATACCTTTATACCTTTATACCAAGTACTCTTATCAGACTGCATATCCAAACAATTGACCCCGACAGGAAGCCTCACGCCATCCACCCATAGAATAATACCAATTAGAAATGAAAACGCCGGAACCTCCAGCGACAGCCGATATGGAAACCCACTTGGTAGGCCGATTGCTGGAACCGAGCCCATTTCCCCATATGGAGCCGACCGCCGCGGCATTTGATAGATAGCGAGAGCTCCCGATAAGTTTACTGCCTACTGGACTTTAAATAATAAATCTTTATACTGCCCCTCAGCGCCAGCCCACTGCACTTTCAGCTGACTCGAATCTTCCATTCGCTCCCTCAACCGCCTATTCCGTTCACAATGACCGACACCACCTCGGTCGGGGCGCCCATCGAGCTGCCCGTCCTCGACATCTCCAACCCGCTGGACCCTAACGCGGGGAAGGCGATGCTGGATGCAGCCACCACCTACGGGTTTCTGTACGTCGACAGCAAGGGCACCGACTTTACCCCGGCGGACGTGAAGCGGGCATTCGAACTGGTAAGTCATGATCTCAGTCAATGCATCTACAACCGCATTGCTTTGCTGTTCCGTCCACAACTAACCAGAAACCAAACCACCCAGTCGCAAACCTTCTTCAAATCCCCCGCCGAAGAAAAAGCGACCTGTCGCATCGAACCCAATGTGCGTCTGCGTCCCCTCACTCACCCCAGCCCCAAACGACCATCACCTCTAATGATACCCTCCAGAACCGGGGCTGGTCCGGAATGCACGTGGAGACCCTGGACCCGGAACATCAGCGAGTAAGATCTATACCAACCCTCTACCTGTATGAAGACCCTCAAGGCAACTAACCAGCCAACTTACCTCCCCAGACCGGCGACTTCAAAGAGTAAGCCAGCCCCTGCCCCTCTTACCCTCCTCAAGCGCTCACAAACGAGCCAACAGAGCCTTCAACTTCGGCGAGTTCATCAACAACCAAGCTCAGCAACCGCTCCCGCCAGCCTTAGCTCCGCACGAGGCCGAGATCGCGCATTTCGCCGAGCTGTGCCAGAAGACCTGCGCCAGGGTGCTGACCCTTCTGGCCTTGGGGCTTGGTGTACGTCTTCCCTTCCCTTCCCTTTTCCTATAGCACTTGCACTTGCACCCTTGAAAACGGATTGTATTAGGTGTGGGGGATAGTCCCCCCCCCC